>NC_092188.1:23228032-23455532 GCF_043641665.1 Enoplosus armatus
AGTGACATGACGGAAAGTGCTGACTAAATCATGTCGGGAGAATCCATAAGAACCCAGCAGACGAAGAAGTAGAACAGCAGCTCGGAAACAAAAAATACAACAAAAAAAACAACAAAAAAACGGAGGAGTAAAAGGTGGAGAGATTGCTCAGCAGCCATCCATCCCCATGAAGAGGCGATGCCGGAGCTCGTTGGTAGCTGTCTCATTAACCAGACTGAACACACAGATCCTCCCTTAGGTGCATTGCTATAACAATGATGAGCGGTGTGTCACCATAATAACTCGCTCTCACACACACACACACACACACACACACGCACACACACACACACAGAGGTGTGCACTGCCACAATAGTAATGAGCAAGGGGATCTGTGTGTGCTCTAATTCCCACGGAGAGCTGTGGAATTTGTGTGGAAATGTTTGGTGTGGGGAGACGACGCTAATGACGAACTGTCTCCGTCTGTCTGCGCCGAGGTCGGCATCTCTAAAAAATAGCGCGAGGAGCCAATCAGATTCTCAGGCGGAAACATTCGTCGTGTTTTTTCTTGTGACACTAGCGCAGCGGCTCCGGGGTCGAGGTTGGCTGCAAGCACCAGGGCGCCACGGCTTCCTGTGGAGCCTCCGTGGAGATGCTGTGTGATTCTCTGAAGGGGGAAGTGCTCACCTGGTAAATCCAGCGACACGCCTGTCCCCTGTATCCAAGGGAGGTTTCTCTGCTGGTGGTGAACCGAGAAAACAAAAGTCCTGAGAAAAGTTAGAGTGGCAGTTGAAATGGGAGCGCTGAAAGGAGTTGAACTGCCAGTTAAAAAGTAAGCATTCCCAGGAGTTACTGTCACGTTTCGGCGCACATGAAAGTGCTGAAAGCAGTCAGTGTCAGTTCAAAGGGGAAAGCGCTGAAAGGGAATGAAGTGTCAGCTGGACAGCACTTGCTGAAATGCAGTTTAAGTGTAAGCACAAATGGTAAGCACTGAAAGGAATTGAAGGGTTAGTTGATGAGTAAGTGCTGAAATCAGTTTAAGTGGACACTTAACTACTACTACTGAAAGTAGCTCAAGGGTAAGTTGAGCACTGAAAGAATTTGAATGGTCAGTCAACTATGTGCTGTAAAATTACTTTAAATTGAGAAGAGTTGAAGTTGTAGTGGTAGCTGAAATGTAAGCATTGAACTCCAGGTAGTATTGTTGTTATTAGTGGCAGTGTTAGTAATTACACAGGTAGTACTACTAGTATTAGTAGGCTTGAGGTGCCAATTAAAGTGTACGCACTAAAAGCAGCTGAAGCTCTGAAAGAAGTTGTCAGTCAAGTGGTGGGCACTCAAAGGAATTGAAGGGTCAATTAAAGTGCGAGGCCCAACGTTTAAGCACTGAAAAGAGTTGAAGTGTGAGTGCCGAACAGAGTTGGAAGTTTCACCTGAAGTGAAGGTGTTGAAAGCAGTTGAGGAGTCGGCTAAGGGGTAGGGAATGAAAGGACTTGGGATGTGAAAATGTGACAACACAAGCAGTGAAAGGGGTGAAAGTGTGTGTTGAAGATCATTTGCTGAAATGAGCTGTGTTGTCAGTCGAAGTAGTACAATGTGTAAGGGATGCAGTAAAAGGGAGTTGAAGTGGTGGCTGACGTGTAAGCACTGAACTCCAGCTAGTAGTATTATTACTGTGGCATTAGCAGTAAAAACATTAGTACTTGTAATCACACTGGGAATACTATCAGTGGATTATTAGTTACTGGTAGTAGTACCAGAAGTAATATTAAGAATTGGTACAGTGCACAGGTAGCAGCAGTAATAGCACTCACAGTACTAAGCCTGTATACAGTAGTGACGCCCCTTTTACATATTAACAGCTGGCCCCTAGAAAGTTGCCACGGCTGGATTGCATTATATTGTTGGGTGTTCATCTTATTGTGTCCACCGCTGTAGCTTCTCTCCCAGCAAACGTCACAAGGGTAGTTACATCCGATTCTGTCAAATTTAAAATTTCGTCTCGTTATGATCTTGTCTCTGTTCGGGGTGTTTTTCCGGCCCTCACCTTATGAGCAATATTGGTTTACATCTGTGTGACACATTAAAGAAAAGTCATGTACGAATGAAAGTGATCAGGGGGAAGACTTTTACAATGCAGCCCGTGGCGCAGACGGAAACTCTCTAACATGAACTTTACGCACCCCCCCAGCCCTGCCCAATCCCCCAAAGTCACCTCAACCTTTTAACACAGATGAAAGAGGGGCAAAGGAAGAATACAGAGAGAGACACACCAGAAAGCTTTAGTCACAGTTCAAAGTGCTAGTGTGTGTGTGTGTGTATGTGTGTGTGTGTGTGTGTGTGTGTGAGCAAAAGAGATGTGAAGAAGAGAGAGAGAGAGAGAGAGAGAGAGAGAGAGAGAGAGAGAGGGAGAGGTGAAGAGAGTGATGAGAGAAGAAGGGGAGAGGGGCACAACCCTGACTTCAAACACATACAGATTAACCTTATACCCTTCCTCGCAGCAACGTAAAGCCAGAAAGCCTTTAGTGAGTCCAAACTCTCTTTTGGAGGATCGGGGGGTGGGGGTGGGGGGTGGGGGTCAGAATACAAAGCTTGCTAAGTCTAATTTCCCCCCCGGGGATCAATAAAGTATTTCAGATTCAGATTCAGATTCTGAATACGAGAAGAAAATCCACCTGATAACTCAGTTCACGTACAGTAGGCCATTGCTGCCCAGCTTAAAGGCGGGCTCTTGATTTGTACTGGTGTGTGCATTTGTGCCAGTGATGTGAACCTGCCAACCAGTTAAGGGGGGGCGGGAAAAATGATCAGCAGTGTCATCAACAGGTAAATACAAGAGGTGCTCTGCTGCCAGGGAAAGGACAACTGGAGCTGAGAGGTGATTAGCCTAGCTTAGCATAAATACTGGATGCTCGGGGGGGGGGGGGGTAACCTTGCTCTCACTGAAGTTCAAAAGCTGTAAATAGTTACTGAATTTATGGAGAATTTATTGGAGCCAAGGTAGTAGCTCGGCATCTCCAAGACTCAACTCAACATACGCAAACACATCTTGTTCCACATCAACAACGAGGTTGTTGACAGGTTAACAGGTGAGGCATGATGAGGCTGATCATTTCAATTCAACTCAATTGCGGTTTTTATTTATATGGGGCCTCATCTTAACAGAGGTTATCTCAGGGCACTTGACATGTAGAGCAGGTCTAGACCTTTACAGAGACCCCAGCAGGTCCCACCGTGAGAAAAGGCAGAAACCTTGAACAGAACCGGACCGTAGGTGGGCGGTCATCTGCCTTGACCGGTTGGGTTGAGAAGGAAAGACAACATACAGTTTGCCGAGCCAAATGTGCTCCCCATCGGTGGGTACCGGCCAGGTTCAGCAGCTTCAGAATCAGCACCCTGGACAGCAGTCGTGACAGTTGCCAGATTGTCGTACGTTTTTGCGGCGCTTTGCCCACAGGACAAACGCTACCTCTTTAGCCCCACTACTGCTAACAGTGCGTTCAAACTGAATGCGCTTCTGTTTGTTTTGGCCTTACGCTCTCTGCTAGCAGCCCGCAGGAAGCCTGCAGGGTCAGGTGTCTGATGTAATCCGAGAGGAGAGCTGTCCGGAATCCACTCATGCCTCCATAAATGCCGGATGAAAAGCGGTTGCGCGTTGAACTGCGGGTGCACAGCTCGGCCGCATTGTCCCCCGGACAAAAGTGAGGAGGATTCTTTTCTTTGCCGCCTTGAATGTAAACCGGCGGAGGGGACGGATGAGGGAAAGCTTGTAGAGTGCTCGTATGTAAAGAGGTTCAAAGAGTGGAAACGACAGGGACTACTGTATGGAGCGACGGCTGCAGAGGAATCCTATCGCCAACCCTTCATATTAAGTGTGTCTTCGTGATTTCTCCTGTTTCTGCACCCTGTGTGTGAACACCAAATCTAATAAAACACATGGAGGGTGGAGCAGGGGGGGGAAAAAAAAAACATACTTGGAAGGTTGATTTCATGTAATTCCATCCCTAATGATGATAAATATTCAACTCCTGCAAAGGAAATGAGGAGCATTTTATTTCCCCGAGGCAACTCAAGAGTACTCACCACTGTCCTTGTCAGGTGCAAAAACAGGTCTACGGTTCATTTGCGGCCCCCCTTACCCACAGCGGGCAAAATGTGGCTGCTTTATGCCCCCCTTATCACGCCCCCACACCCATCCACTCACACACAGTCCATTACACAACAGTCCATCTCTCGGCACTGCCGCGGGGCTCCCTCTCCTCCTGCTCCGGGGAGGGCCACTGTCACTTAGCCGAGCGCTGCCCATCTGCACCTGTCAGGCGGCATCTTGTCTCTGCGGTTAAGCTGGCAGAAAATAGCCCTGGGAACAGAGAGCACCACGGGAAGTGAAGAGAGGGGCGAGGCCGAGTCTCAGCTCTGACCGGGCAAATTGGCCCGTCGTCCTGCAGAGCCTACGGCTCGCTGAGACGCTGTGGACGTGTTTTCTGGGCAATGTGCTCATAAACAAAACGGTTGACCCCCATGATACAAACATTATGGATATAGATATAGGGTGACTGCACCTGAATAAAAATGAAAACTTTACTTATTCAGTTTAGTTTAGTTTATTTATTTATTTAATACAACGTTTCACGTCTAACAACCTTCAGGCCGGTCTCCACACTCTGGCTTCAACCCGTCGTCCTTCTGGGATAACCTAATCACAATCGTCTTGGGCGGCGCCAAGCCCAGGATGCAGCGACGGTACCCTTGCAAAGTAGTGTCTGGGGGGGGGGGGGGGGGGGGGGGGGGGGGGGGGCACGAGGTGAGGCCAGCCCTGGTCTTGCCTACCTATACTTCCTGTCCCGTTAAAAAAAAAGACCACAGACTATCCAAATCTTTCTCAGAACTTACCATTTTCAGCGTGTAGGCTGCCAGCTCGGAAGTTGTAGCGACGGGGGCTTTGAAGACGGTACTGCGCACATAGCGGAAGGGGTGGAGGATGGCGACTTAAATAGTGGCCACCCAGCAGCCCACATCCGGTGTGCCAGACTAGCATTCAGGTAATTCAGGTCAAGGTTGTAAAATCATTGCATTAGAGAATCTATAAAATATTACGATACACATAAATGTGAGTAGTTACCAAGGTCCTCAATTCAGTTACTCAGGAACTACTCATTAACGCATACACATATATACATATATATGTGTATATATACATACATACATACATATATATACATTTAATCTAAAACTTTTTTTAAACTTTTTTTTTTTACAGAATTCTGGAAACCTGTCTTCAAGATATATTCATCAATCTGTGTGTAGAGTTGATCAATTCACACTCATTCATAGTTTGCACAGATTGCGGGGGTGCATGCCGAGTTACTGGCCAACTTCGATCTCACTTTCATACTTTTCGCACGCGTCGTTTCTATCGTCTCATCGTTTTCCCTGCGCATCATTCTTTCGGCTTCTACAAGCTAAATAAAGTTGGTTCAGATCGTCTGGGTAAACTGTCGGCTTGTTTGCACTCAGATTGTGTTTCTGCCCAGTCAGACTTTGTTGTTGCGATGTTGTCATATTCTCAGCAGTTTCTTTAGAGTGTAAAATGATGTTAGAAACGATAGAAATGATGGCCAGAACCAGAAAGTTACAAAGAACCAGGTTTTGATCCCTGTCTAAGCTGGCCGTTAATCTGGTAAATGCTGTAAAATCCTGCCAAAATAATAAGTATAATGATTTTCAGTTCATTTTTTTTTTTTTTATATAACTTTCACCCTTAATCAGCACTTATTTTAAAATGCTCCCCAAGCCACCCAGCTATTCTAAGGTGCAGAAATTATTCATAAGAACAAAAATACTCTTCTAAGCTCCCTCGACCTGTGAGGAAAATGAAATACAACAGCAAAAATTAGTTGCTGGGTTCCTCACGAAGTTTGCTTTGTGGTCATTTGATGGAACAATTTATAAATATGAAAAACAAGGTCTTAAAACTTGATTTTGACACTGGGCCCCTCTCCAGTAGGGCCTCAACATCAGGTAATTAAGCAGAACCCACCTTAAGGTCCTTCTCATGTCAGTCGATATAGTCAGATTCTCAACTAAATTAGCACAATCCAGTTGGCACCCACGGACCTGGAGCCATCGGGGGGCCCCTGGAGACTCACAATGAATGCCAGCAGATAACCTTCCCTGCATTGAGTGTAAAGTGACCGTCGTACCTAATTTGCGGCCAGCGCCCTCTGCTCGGGCCGCACCCGTCGTCGTCGGACTTGGCCTTCACTGTGATCTCAACACACCTGTGACAGACACATTAAAAACACCACACGTGCGTACTCACAAGGTGAAAACAATACCAGCCACACGCTGTCTGCCGCGGCTGGCAATACGCTTCTTTATTCAACCACAGTTACTGAAAAAGAAACTCCCGACTATTTGCTGATGTAGAAAACAGAGACTCGTACTCTCTCATTTCACTCAGCACATACGGCACGATGTCTCCACTGAGGCGGGGCAGGGGCACACAGAAATCTAATCAACAGTACAAACACACACACACACACACACACACGTCTAAACCGCCACGTCCCGCACACACAGCAGTGGCTTCATATAATCTCTTAAAACGTGCATGGACAAACAGAACTGCATCTGTCGGTGAAGTGAAAAACCATGTATACGGCAAATTCCCATTTAAGGTATGTCAGGTAAAGGAAAAGGATCTCAAACAGTCAAAACATTACAAAGATGGGCAATGTTATGTTCACAGGACTGGTCGTAGATTAAAAGGGCCAAGAAAAAGAAAGGAAATGACATCATGGCAACAACATAACACAAAATGTTGGTGGCAGTGTTTTGTTTAACTTGTGCAATTCCATAAACTCTCTCTTGCTACATCTCTACTAGCCCACACTAATGCCTGCAGTTCAGGTTTTTAAAGAATAAGTACATTTTCACAGTCTAACTACCAACAAGCAGCGCGTCATTAGCAAAATGACAATGAAAAACACTGAAAAACAACCGGCTGTTTCAATCTAAAACTCAACGTAAGACTTCTAGAAAACCTTTGAGGGAAGAAAAAAACCAAACAAAAAAAAAAAAACCACGTAGCTGGGAATTTTATTTTAATTAAGAGGGTTTTAGACAAGGTAGTAAAATCCAACTGTCCAGCAGCATATTGCTGCTTACAGAAAGGAAACTGTTTTACACTAATTATAGCCTGGCGTAATAGATTCACTGTCCACAGAAAATTATAATTATTACAGTTGTAATTATTGTAATTAGTGCCAATTAGAGAAAAATAATTTATTTATGCAGTAAAACAGATGGAAATGACTGGCTGGGCACTGTGGAAACACAAACACTTGTCTGTTGTAATATTTCTAACACGTAAAGGAACAATTTAAAGATGGTGTTGTTAAAGAACAGTGTCTTTCATAACAAAGTGCTCCATAAAAGTAGTGTGGGGGGGGGGGGGGGGTAGCTGTGGCATTCATGAAAAGTCTTGCTTGACACTTATTTTACACAAATCCTTCACAATGTTTTGAGAGACAGGGTTTGAAACATAGCTCTTAGCAAACATCGGAAGTGTGCGAGATCTGTAACATGAGGAAAGTAATTTGGCGTGGATGCTGATTGGCTGAAATGACGTGGGAACAAGTTGCTTTGGTTTTGGCTAGGTTCTGCAAATAACGGTGTATGCAATTGAACAACGGGCAGGTAAACTAAGCCACACAGGTGTCACACATACAGTAGACATTGGACGAGTCAGAAAACTGCTATTCTAAAATCTCTCTTGCTCTCCCACAGAAAAGCTATATTGTATACTGTAAAAAGGTAGAGAACCAGTGTTTTGACTAATACTAAAAAAAAAAAACATGTTATATATTATTTTGCACATAAATAAATCTGCTGATTTGAATTCTGGTATTTTCAGTAGCGACAAGGTTTAGCTTCTTTCTTTCTTTCATAGGTACAGGAAATACACTATCCATTCATTAACGGCTGCTGACATAAGAGTCTTTTGCAGTTCATCCAGAAGTCTCTTCCATGGTCTCTGTGCTGGCCGCGGAAACATCACCGTGCCACAGTTCAACAGCCTGTGCTACGGCTGCATATCACATTTGTCAACCCCCCCCCCCCCCCCCGCGGGACCAACTGTAATCAAACAGTCCACTGTTCCGACTTGATTGTCTGGAACAAGCATGACTCAACTTTTGTGTAAAACTGCACAGCAAAAAAACTTGGCAAGGTGTTTGTACTAGGTCCTGCACGTAAGAACATCTGCAAAGGGGCCCAGGAGGTTCTTGTTGAAGATACACCTGACCCACACCAGGTACGTGGTGAAGGGCTTAATGTTCTCTGAAAAAGTGTAGTTCTGCTGGGGAAGGATATAAGGCATGTAGGTGTTCTCTCCCTGCTCCTGGATCCACACCTCGTACTTCACTTCTCTCACCTTCAGGTATTTCAGATTCCACGGGATCTGCCAGGAGACGGTGAGTTTAGCCTCATTAGTGGTTTGTACTGAGGTCTGACACTGGGGTCCTCTGACCCGGCCTGGGTGGACTGTGCTGGCCGGCTTTGACTTCTTCAAGCTGGGCTTTGTCTTCGTGCCCTCTTTGAGGACTTCCAGGAAGGAAGGGATGTCCACCAAAGTGTCCTGGTAGATCCGGAAGAGCCACTCTGGGTTGCGGCAGCACAAGTGCCTGGGGACATCTTTGCTCGATAATATGCGCTCTTGCTCCTCCTTCTCCAAGTGAACAATGCCCCCTTGTTCCCAGGGTCTGTCTGGGTGGGTGATGGTGTTCTCTTCCTTAGTGTTCCTCCAGGAGACATAGTGAAGGTCCATGCCTGGAAGGGAGGCAAGGGTTTTATAAGGGGTGTACTGCTCTGGGTTAACAGCAAAAGGGAACAGCTCCACCACAACAGCTCCTCTGGGGAGGAAGAGTGAGGTGATAAGCTGAGCTCCATGCATACTGACTAACATGGAGGACCCACTGATCACCTGGACGATGCTGGGGAAGGACTGTTCCTCCAGGGATACCGTGACCACTCTCATCTGGAACTCCTGGGCCAGAGCCATGATTAGCTCTGCTTCATTCAGAATCAGCCTCGTCGTTGAACGACTAAACACAACAATGTATTCATCCTTCTTCTCTTTGTCCTTCTCATCTTCAGCACTCCCTCCATCCTTGACCACCTCCTCCACCCTTGTGATGTTCATTTTCTCCATCAGAGCCCTGGCAAACTGCCGGATCTCATTCCCTGAGACCAACATGTTGGCTTTGGGCCCCTGTGGCTGAACAAAACCGTACTGGTACCAGGTGGTCATCTTGGACAAGCCCACATAAGATTTTGTAAAACACATGAGCTTGCCAAAGTTCCTAAGCTGCTCTTTGAGCAGTGGCTGCTTGCTGCTGAGAAGTCGGTAGAGGTCAAAGTGTGGGCCTTCACCCCAGCCCTCCATAAAAACCAAACGAGCCTCATCATCTAAGTCTGAATACTGTTTCATAGTATAGAAGGCTGGGAGCAGGTCATCGTGGAATACGTGCATTAGGTTGTCTGGATTAAACCTGTTCAGGATCAGTGTCACATCTGGTACAAACACTGGCTTGGGCATAAACTTTAAGGTAGCGGCTGGGAGCTCTAAAAAGTTGAAGTACTGGGTGTTGTGATCCTCTACTGAGGACAAGTCAAGCAGGGCAGGTTGGAAACGCCTAGAACCCAGGTTAGGCAACATGACGGAGGAATTGGAGTGGAAGAACACAAACTCCTCTGCCTCAGAGCAGTAGCACAGGTAGTCAAAGCGGCAGATGCGGTCAGTGTGCATCTTGCCGGTGCAGACCATGCGGGTGCCATGTTCCTGAAGGGCCTGCAGGGCAACATGGTAGTCAATGCGGGCCTGCGAGATCTCCTGGGACTGCCGTGTCATGTGCAGCTCCTCCTCCAGCAGGGCAGCATGCTCACTCAGCTTGGAATACTTCCAAAGCAGTGCTGCGACCACAGAGACCAGCAGCCCGTTAAGGAGCGCTCCCACGCTCATCCTGCAGCCCGCCACTGAAGCCCGCATCACTGCTGCTGCTGAGGACCCACCTCCCGACTCCAACCGGGACGAGACATCCGCCGCCAGGCAACGACTTAGGAAAGGGAGAAGAGGATGGACCACAGGGGGGGGGGAAGGGGACGATAGGACGGGGTGGGTGAGGAGAAAGCGAGGAAAAGAAAAGACAAAAGGACATAAGTTTAAGCAGTGATATAATTAACAAATCAATCAGTCAAATCAGGCCTATATCGCTGCAGTGCCCTTTACGTAAGCGACACAATCCAGTGATTCATCAGAGCAGCTTTCAGCTCTCACCTTTGGGAGTAGTGGTTGTTTACCTTGGCGAGCAAATGAGACATTTTCCTAACCTTACATCCCCCGTCACACTCCCTGGATATCATGTCGAGACAAATTACACTGTGAGGAGGCACAGAGAAAGGAGCAAGAGTATTAGCTCTCAACCCTACTCATCTGCATACTGAGGGAACAAGTGAGTCATTGAGAGACTCTAAATCAAACCAACGGTTAACTGCAAAACACGAGGCACCTAGCATGCTAAATACCCATCTGGGGGCTAGCTTAAGCGCCGCAGAACAAGTGTTTCACGTGAATTCGCTACCTTCCATTTCGGTCTTCGCTTCTCAAAGTGCATGAGGTGCAGGTACACATCAACATGCACCCGCACGCAGGCGAGAGGCGGGAGAGAGAGATGATGCCAAGTCTGTGCTTTGGGATGACATCCAATAAGTGACAAAATAGGATTTAGAGAGAAACTCTTTACGTCTCTGAAACTGGCCTCTGAATCAGGTCAAAGCAAACTTATGCACTTATGCTTATTTGTTCCTCAGTTTCCGCTCCTCCTCCGTTTTCTTGCATGCTGTCAAGCACGAGTCCCCGGGCTATTTTTGACATCCCAGCAAGTAGTCATACGTCACCGGCCACAGGGTCGCTCTGTGTGGCAAAACTCGAATAGCGAATACACGCAGGCACAATACGGGCAGCTCAAAATGCAGCCACGTCCAGCTGCTCCAAGAAGAAGAGAGGATGTCACCTGGCGAGACACGATCTTAAAATGCACCAACACCACGCAGTTCAAAGTGAACCGAGTAGCCGTCACTGACTGTGGGATGTAGACTTGAGGTTTGTGACGTAGGCCCAGAAATCTAGTACCGATTGCATGAGTGCCGAGGTTTGTTCCTGCTCATAAAACCGGAGCAGTCAGATTCACTGACCACACACACACAACGGCTGTTTGCGCGCTTAAAAAACGTAGAAATGACCACGCTGGAGACTTCGCGTGCTTTTAACCAGCCTTATGGATACATAGTGTTTGCGCGAGGTGCGTGCTGTGTAGAGCTGCAGCGATTGCTCGTATATTGTCAGTGGATGCCCTCGTCTTTCTGTCGGTGCTACTGCTAACCTGTAGCGCCAAAGGGTTAACATGCAGTGTCTGCCAAAGAGCCACGGCATTTCAGAGGCAATTTCTTTTCTCAAACCAATCAATTGACCATGATTGGTCTACAAAACATCAGATAGTTGTGAAAAACGTCCAAGATGAGCTCCTCAAAGACATTCAGTTTAATACGATATAAAGGGAGAGAGAAGCAGTAAAACCCTCACCTTTGAGAAGCTGGAGACAGAGAATGTCCTTTTTTCATTTTTGGTTACAATTAATGGCGATTGACTAATGGATTAATTGACTAATCAAGCTCTACACCGGACCTGGTCAAGCTTTTAAGAGATCGGCATGACCACCGCTTCTATTTTTTTTTTTTATTCTTTACACTTAACCTGAAGTGTAGGCCAGAATGACGACTGGAGGCAAAAGTCCGTAGCCAAGTCTCTGACCCTGACACCTCTTTCACCGGTGACCTTACCGGGAAAACTGCCTTTGTGTCACACACACACACACACACACACACACACACACACGGTGAAGATATATTGGGTAGCTCTTGTTACATAAAAAATGTTTAAAACAAAAAAGGCTGTTGTTGGACAAGCCGTGAGACAAAAATCAAGATCAAGTAAAAAGAAGTGAATCTGCATAGGAAGCAAATGCAAACAGCGAGGAGAGAATCCATCGTTCATATGCAAACAAACCCACTAAATTCAAAAGAGAAAGCAATGCGGGTCATGAAGACTGCCAAGATTTGTCTTCCCTTCCTTCAAAAACGGCTCACTGCATAATAAGCCGACAGAGAGAGCTTAATGTTATTCCCCATGATCAAATGTCACGGGCAGCGGACGTGAATCAAAGCGCCTCGGACGGCGTACACCGTGGCATCGCCCTGATGCCGACGCGGCTGCCAAAAATCGAGTGAAATGAAGTGTGAGGGGGAAGCTGCGAGTGAGGCTGCACATTAGGCAGGCACCTTGAGGCTGCTTGATCCCTCTCACCGCGCGCCGGCTCCCGCGGGGACGCACGTGATGGCCCTCCGCAATTTGCCCGAGCAAACCGAAAAGGCATGCGGAATTGTCAAAGCCACCACAGCACGCGCCGGAACACCCTCATTTGCATCGCCACATTTAACCAGGCCACATAACAGACACCTGGACACCGCGGGTTGTTTTCTGGCTCTGGTTCGGGGTCGTTTTAAAACATGCGGCTTGAAATCAAGCTAAAGGAACACGAGGGCTCTGGATCTGATGCCTCTGTGTGTGTGTGTGTGTGTGTGTGTGTGTAGTCATTTAAACCGACCTTGAAGACCAGTGGCTTTTGTATCTCGTCGGCGGTGTTGAAGGAGCGAGCCCGAGATACTGCCCAGGAATGAAAATGTTTTAAATTAGGAAAAGGTCACAGCAGTTCCAAATGTGACCGAATGTTAGATGAGATTCATCTCCTGAGCTATGCTAACACCGGGGAAAGGTCTCCTATCCATATTCTATTTCTGAGTGTGTATGCTATTAAGTAACCCGATGATTCTGCGCCCAGATCTCTCCAGTCTGACGCTTCCTTCGTCTGAACTAAGCACATTCCTCCCCTGAACCCCCCTGAAATGTCTCCACAGGTCACCCGCTACCAACACCTGTGCACCGCATCCTGCGTGGTCCTACGGGTCTACTGAGCCTGGGTTTGACCCCATTCATGCGAGGCTACACGTTAATCTCTCACTGTCACCCTTCGGAGGCTCTGAATGGTTGCAAATGTAGTTCCAGGGTTAATAACTAAAGCTACTCGACCCTCCCCCCATGCACGCATTACAAAAACCCAGTCAGTTCGTCTTACAATTTAACAGCACAATTTTTAAGAGAATGAGCTTGCTCAGATGACACACACCCCAGCCCTTCTTTTACTTTTCCCGCACATGCAAGTGCATGCTCTCTCACTCTCTTTCTCTCTCTCTCTCTCTGCCTTTACATGCTCACAAGAAATCAGGTTATTTGGAGAAATTAGGTTAAGGCAGGAAATGTTCGCCTGGTTACTGTAAGACTCGTGTTTACATGCAGCAGTAAATCAGATTACTCCCCTATCCCCAGCAATAACTCATAACTACTGTAAGGCAGGCATACTGGGGCATACTTTTTGTTCAAGTCAATAACACTGACTTGAACAAAAAATGTGGTTCGGTCTGGGCTCAGGCGTGGTTACAGCCACAGAAATGGTGCCCTTCTTCCAAGCCATACACAGCACCCTGTACACCAACTCTGTGCGCATTACCGCGTCACCAACGCAATATATTTAAAGTCACGAATGATGAAAGAGTTACGCACAAAAAAAAAAATCACTGGGGGAGAACTAAAATAGGAAATATTATCAGAAGATCAACAGAAGGCATGTGGCTAGGAAACGGGTAAATTGTCACATATGGGACCTTTAATGTACTATAAGTTCAATATTCACTCCGCTCGGCTTCAGACAAAAACATGTGGGCCCCACTCTCTGCTAAATCTGCAACTTTACTCACCGCCTATATACTCGCCAGCTTTGTCTGCCGTTTGGTAGCTGTGCAGGTAGCGTACAGTTTGCTGCCGTGCTGTAAAATTCCCCCAAAATCCAAAGCAATCTGCTAAAAGGCTAAAAAGCTCTGTGGAGCCGCAGATTTGCTGATGTTTCTCGGCGTTCAGCACCGTTAGCGACCCCTCTCACGCTACTTGTAGTCATTTGATTTAATGTGAACGTAAAAGAGCTTTAAAGGCATCCTTGATGAAAGCACCAAAACCTTGCTTGATGATGTGCACTTCTGCACCGAAACAAATGACCTCGCGTCAGGATCCCGTGTCAGCCGGTGACGCCGCCGCTCTCAGCCCCGTTAGCCTTGTTCGCCTCGTTACGTCAACATTTGACTTTGTACTGACTATCATTTTCTAACAGGCAAATAATTACAAGGGAATTCATGAATGCAAGGGTTGGGGGTAGTCAAAGACCCAGCGTGAGGAAATGTACGCGCTGGTTTTGACTCACATTTTCTTACCATTCGAATTAAAAATTGAAAACCAGAGCTGAGCCACAGGATTTCTCTGCCCAGTAAACCTTGAGGCAGGCGGCCTACGCGTATAATACTTCTTCCTCCAGCGGCCTGAAACAGCACACACACATGCTTGAGTTTGCGGACAAAAGTGTATTCAGATTCTTCTGCAGCCTTAACCCCAAAGTTAAATCTAGCACGACGCAATTTGGTCTGAATTGTAAAACTGTTGAAACACATGCCGATAAATGTATGCCTGAGGTACGGCAAATTGATGCTAGAAAATCCAAAGACAGGTCAACCTTGTCCTTTTCATAAAATCTACCTCTTTTTGGTTTGAGTTACCGGCTGACACTGCGTAATTGCATCATTAAAACAACACTTAGAGCATATTACTTTCATTAGACGTTCGCTCCTGACAGCCTGGTCTGTCCTGCAGCCAGCTCCACGTCACTAAAAGCCAGTGCAAGGTCTTAAAACTCAAAAGAGGACTAAGGATACACAAATCTACAGCAATAAAACTCAATTTTGACAACTCAAAAAGGACCCTTTGTCGGTCTATCTGTCTGGCAAGGTTTGATAGGAATCAGTCTGGGACAGGTGTCAGTTCTAAGACTGTACATAAGGCACCCTTTGCCGAGGCACCAACATGAACCCTTTCTAATCCTGATCCGGCAAGCACACCACTGTCTACCCTGCCGTTAACGTTTGCTTCGGCGTTTCAAAACTGGAAAGACGCGGGAACCATTCTGAAAACGCCAAAATGTTTCGGCTTCATTCTGCACAGTGGGAGGAAGTGGAGACGCGTCGGCCATCTTTATATACAGTCGTGCCCCCCCCAACCTTCTCTCTTATAAACTGCCTGTCAGTCACCGCTCTCTCAGCACTGCCTTCGCGGCTGTCACTGAGGCTCCGGCTTCCTTAGCGTTACCGCTTAGCATATCTGTTTGCTCTGGAGATGATAAGCACCCCAATGACGTGGTGGGAAGGCAGCGTGGGGCATTCCTGGAGAGTCTAAAGCATTTGAATGAGAATCCTGGAAAGCTAAGGGGGGGGGGGGGGGGGGCAGCTCACCGGTGTCCATCTTTCCTTGCAACTCACCACCCCCACTTTGGAGTTAATCTTCCCTCTTTCTCTGCATTTCTTCCCCCATTACTTCCCCTTTACAAATCACCTCGGAGAGCCCCCCCCCCCCCCGTGACATGCCTCTTCAAAAGAGATTGCTGATGTCTTCTTTGCCGCGACGATGCGTCCTTATTCATCGTCATCCTTCTTCCTGGACCAAATGTGGCCCGTCAGGTTGGACGAAGCTGCTTGGGGCTCAGCGTGGCACTGGGGAGAAGCAGCCATTATCTGGCTGTACAAAGACAACATCTCATACCCTTTCTCTCACTTTGCATCTCTTTCTCAAACACATTTGGACAGACACACACACACACACACACACGCACACGCATTGTTCTGTTACATAAATGCAGCGGAATGCCATCCAGTCTAGTGGTGAGAAACAGGCTCGCTGCTCCATAATGACTGCCAGTGAGCGTCAGAAAATGCCCCTGGTCTGTGTCAGACACATGCCATGACTGACTACTCGCCTATTCCAAACGGAGGGGGATCGCCCGCCGGATTGATAGCCCGCTACTTAACAACATTTCCGTCCTCCTCTATATCATTCGCCAACAGCAACCCTACCATGCCCTCTGAAACACAGCCGATACAAGACCAAGGTTGCGCTGTCTGCCCTCCCCGAGGGACACAAGAGAAACCGATGTGGACCATCTGCGGACTGCGCGCGTGGAAATACGGAGGTGCGGAAGTGACAGACGAAGGAGAACAAAGTGAGGAGGACACCCTCTAAAAAATGCTGCAGCACAGCGCTTCAGCACTGCCCCGGGACAACAGGCAATGTTCCAGAAAGGGACGGAAATAGAATACCAAGGCTGGATGCACTCTTGAAGGTATCTGCAAGCGCTCAAGCTCTTAAGCTGCAGCTCCCGTCCATTTTGAGAACTTTGGCAACCTGAGAATGCGTCGTCATCGTCATTCGGCATCTCCTGGCGCATGACTGCCCTTAAGGGGCTGATAGATTCCAAAATGGATGTGGAGCACAGAGCACACGCACGGTTGATAACACATTATCTGCAATCACTGACATGTTCGCGCGTCATCCGTCTGCACGTATAGTCCCGTGTCTTGCACGGACCACATGGACATGTACACCGAATGTAAGACCTTCAAGGCAATGGTTTGATACCAGCCTGGTGACACCCCGCTACGGGCTCTGCACCGTAGCTGCTTGAGCTAGCGTTAGCTACGCAGGCCGACAGGACGGGCTGCTTCACAAATCTGAATCTTGGGGGTTTTAATTCAGAGCTTTTACATTGGTTACAAGCTCTGTTAGCATGGGCTTAAAGGTCGGACTTGGACTGCTGCCTGCTAGCTACCGTGAGCCCTAAAGCGTTTTGAGCGTAGAAACACGTGCCACTCTGTTGACCTTTCATGAACGGCAAAAAGATACAGCAGACTGATTACATCACGCAGACCTTCAAGACCTGGCGGATGCGTTCATTTGGTTTTACAGATACTGAGGTAATCTGATGCTGGATACAAGATTATTTGATATATTTGAAAAAGAAAAATGTTTCAAAACTAGAACATGCATATCAAAAAAACTTCATATCATCATAATCATATGTTCTATGGTGATACTTATTTCTGTTCTAATGTATTTCTTTTCTGCCCCAGTCACTGCGAATACACGTTAGCACCTCCACAAGCCTCTTGACCTATGATCACCTAGAAAAGGCCCATACATCTCTCTGCACGATGCGTTTATGTGCACCTTGGCAGAAGTATGTTGGGGGATTTACCCTAATGCATAATCTGTTTTTCCCCCCACAAAGCACTGAGCCCCGTGCTGTGCGTGCGCGCATCTGCTCTGACACTTTCGGAAAGCCATGAAAAGTCAACCCCCGGCCAGCAGTCAGGCGATGTGGAAACGCGCAAGCACACAATATCCCTTCTTTTGAGAGACGAGACTGCGAGCGCGTTTTCCCCCCACTGAAAATGCAAGGGTGTTCACAGAGGGTGATCCAGACTCATCTTTTCCTGCACAAGTCAGCGCTTCAGTTTTTGTGGAAAAAGTGGCGAAGAACGCCTTTGAATTATTCCCAAAGACAAGAGCAGATCAAAGCGACAGTATAATGGTTGAGAGCTCCGGGTCTGTAACACAAGACCCCCGTTGAACCTCTCCACTCATTTCGGACATAAAAGAGGGCAGAGAGGCGGGGGGGGGGGGGGGGGGGGGGGGGATAAATAAATACCACTCGAGCATTATGGCACTTTCATTTTGGAAGCACCGGTGGAGCGGACAAGGAGACCCCTCGTCAACAAAGATGAACTGTTCAGTTGCAATGCAGCACACTGAAGCAAAGCCGAACCCCAAGAACGGTGCTTATTCTTGGATGTGTGCCCTAAACCTTCCCACTGACATCTTGCTGATGCACACCGGGGAGCTTCGTCACACGTGCTCAGACTCAGCTGAGTCCCACAGACTCGGCGAAGTGGGACTCAGCCGTTTAAAAAAGCAAAGACCCTCAGAACACAAAATGATGAATATGACAAAGAGGTGCATTGTGGGATGAATTATGAGTGATGGTGTTTGCCTTAAATGATCACTAGACTAGGGGTCAGCTTGAACCCACCCCATTTCTAACTGATCACTAATCAATGCCCGTAATAATAATAATAATATGCATTGCATTTCTAAGGTCGTTTTGAATATGACTGAAAACGGGTTACTAGAGTACATTAAACATTAGGAACATTATATTCATATCCACTCAAAATACATATTTGGACACTGTTGACCAACACTCACTCATTTAATCATGAATTCATTTGAGATCGATTTCAAATGACATTTTTTTTAGAGGTGTATGGTGTCAAGAGCACTAATCGGATCATTCATTTTCTAGTTTGATTGATTGATTTTTTTCTCTACACACACACACACACACACACACACCTACAAGCATATCTTGAACTATCACTGTACATCAGCTGGAAGCCCCCTTTCTCGCGAGGCAGCAGCTGGACACACTCATCTGAGGTATACCCACTGTGACAGCCGGGCTGAGAGCATTGCATCGATGCGAGCCCCCCCCCCCCCTGTACCACACACACACAAATAAATAAGAAGCACCATCCGTGGAATGGGTCTCACCTCAGGTCTCCGTGAAAACGGCGCTTTGTCTCGGGAGACAGCTGACGGGTTAGCTCATTTAGGCAGCATCGGTGCCTCGAGCGTGTTGCAGAGACGGTCCCGGGCAGGAGCGCGAGACACGCAGCGGAAACGTAAAGAGGGACGCGGGCGGAGACTGGGCACTGTCGGCGAAAACAACGGCGTGTTCAGTCATTAGATTCCCCGAGACACACAGCCGGGGCTCTCTCGGTGTTGTTTACGAGCTAGCCTAGCAGCCAGAGCGGCGGAGAGAGAGAGAGACACAGACAGAGAGAGAGAGAGAGAGAGAGAGACAGAGAGAGAGAGCGAGAGAGAGAGAGAGAGAGAGCGAGAGAGAGAGAGAGAGAGAGCGGGAGAGAGAGAGAGAGAGAGAGCGAGCAGCTGCCTGGATACCGACTCCGCTCTGCTGAGTCCAGTCTCCACCTACCGCCGAGGGAAAATCCCGCGCTCAGATCTCGCGATGGCACCCGACCTCCCTAATTGTCACACGCGGAATTGGATGACTGCTGCCCGCTGTGCTGCTGTGTGCATCTGACGCCGCAGTAAAACCAGAAGTGGCGATGTCGCGATGCAAAAACAACTCTTTTACAAGTTTTGCCCAGTAACATATCATATAAGTAATGAATATATGAATAAATCATATATTTCTTTAAAAAGTGAAGTACCGGCTACACCTGCAATAAACATGGTGGAGTAAAAATGAAAGATTTCCTTCTGAAAAGTGGTAGAGAAATACTGTAAAACTACCTGTACCTCAAAATGATACCCTTGTACAGTACTTGAGTAAATGTACTTAGTTTTCCCCACCACGAAGACGACTTCATGAAATAAGAAAGAGAAAAAACAGAAAAGAAAACAACAACATTATAATAATAATAATAATAATAATAATAATAATAATAGGAGAAAAAAGCAAGTAAAAAAATCATCAGTCTGTGGGTTGCAGACTAATAGCTGAGTAATTCAAACTGCTCACAGTCAGTGCAGGAAGGGGCAGCAGTGTCCTCAAGGGCCAGATCTGGCTGTGGTTTAAAAGTGATCAGTAAGGGGCGCCACGGTACCACATTTGGTAGGCTGAGGCCCTCCCGCAGCGGCCCCGGGCCCTTTGCTGCATGTCATCCCCTGTCTCTCTCCAAGCTGTCACTATCAAATAAAAGGCAAAAAATCAAATCAAGGGAGGTGGTTTCACTTCAACAAAACAGGAGTGCACATTTGGGTGAAGTCACATCGATGCACATACATTTGCACCCCGTACTGTTTCAGGAGGACTTCAAACCCACACGTCTGTCTGCAGAAATCGGAGAGAGCAGAACCGCTGGTCAATGTGGAACACGGCAATGTGGTTTGCTATCGAAACACCTTGACATTTCCAAATGCCTCGGCACTGAAAGGAGACTCAGACACCCAGATGAGTTCTGTTTATATTCGAGGCACAGAGTTTGCCACCCCGGTCCCTTTTTCACAGCAGGCATTTTGACACGTCTCAGTCGGAAAAAGCACCGGCATCACAAATAGCATTAACGATGGCTCCGTTCTATTCAAGTGTCTCGGGGAGCTGTGGCAGTGATCCAGCTTGCACAACGCCTGCACCCTGAAACTGAAGCAGCTAAACTGAAGCACCAACCATTTTATTATTTACATGTGTTTTTTTCCTACTGTAACTTACGCAGTTAACATTTCACAGAGGCTTTGGTAGTTGAACCACCCAAGTGATGCAGAGCAAAAAAACAAAAAGGTTCATTATGATACCTTTTAGTGAGCCTTTTGTGAGTCTTGAATAGCCTCCTTTCTCTGACGTTGATCGTGGGCTCAGTAAAGGGAAAAGGTGCAAAATAAATGAATCACAGAATGGAATGGGGCGCTGCAGCAATGTGATAAAGAGGTAATGAGATCATCATTTAGCAGAAAATGATCTCCTCCATCTAACAAACTCCTGCGACTATCTGGAGAAGCAAACTGTAATTCCAATCTTGACAACAGTGTACACAGTGTGGGTGACATATCAAATACAGAGCAACACTCCCATCTTGAGTTTGAAAAAAGAAAAGCAAGCGACGCCACAAGCATTGTTCCGAATCAGTAGATCCACTGGGAATCTCAGTATGCATAAATATTAAAGGCAGACGACAGAATGAAAGTTCTGGTCACCTTGTTCTTGTCTTTCACCCCAAATACTTACAGGTGGATGACGAATCGAAGGATAGAAATGTGTGTTAATAAGGTATTGGTACACAACAAGCTTCCACTGGAACAGCTTTAGTGCTCCTTGTTATAGGCTCTCCAAGTCTCTGAACTCTACCTGGAGGGATAAACACCATTCCTCTAAAGGACACTCCCAGAAGAGACCACCTCCCTCGTGGTGGAGAATGCTTCATCATAGGATAAAGTATTGCTTTGCAGTGACCCTTCCCTCTGTGGCTCACACCGTGCACCTACAACACAACAGACTCACTTGACCCCCCCACTCTAGGGGTCAAGCACTCAGGACTGCACCGTTCTCTGGGTGAATGCCGACTTGCTGAGGATATGGTGCAGGAGGCCCATCTGACCGTGTAACCTTTTTTTCTTTGTGACTGAAGCCACTTATCGTTTTGATCTTAAATCCAGGTCAACTTGGACTTTGGCATTTGAAAAGATGCCACAGGGCACGCTTAATTGCTCAGTTGTATCATGCAGTGCAACTGTATGGAGGCACATGCATTTGGTACGTTTCTCTACTCATTTATTCTGTTTTTTTTTCCTGTTAATAGGCCTTTTTTGTTTTCTTCGCCAGGTTAAGCACAGATGTGCGAAAGTTGACGGATGCTGGTATTGTGGATGCTGACTCATGGGCATGGCTACTGGGACGCCATCATTATTAATTACACCTGTGTGTATATTTCCATATAGTTTCCCACCAGAAGTAAATATACATTTGGAAACATATATATATCTGTGCATTCTTTGTATTTGTAAAGCCATATTACTGTCTTACAGGCTGTTTTCTATAGTTAGAACACGTCTCTGACACTCTTTTAATTATATGTTTTAGTAAATGTTCACTAACTCAAATACAGCCTTTAGGGCCCAAGTTCAGAGGGGAAAAAAATGGTTGTGCTGATACTTTATCATGCAAAAAAGTGAATGAGAGGAAACATTACATTTGCGAGAAAGCGAAACAGAAACCCAAATGTATCGTGAGGGAACACGCCCTGTTGGCCACTCAGTTCAGCTGAGAAACATTTTGAAAGCCCCACTCCTTGGTCATTACTTCTCAAAAACCATCTCATCTCTGGAGTGCTTCTTCTGTGCGCGGGAACGACCAGTGATAGCCTCCAAACTCAGACCACATGTTTTAAACCGTTTTAAGCCACAGCCGGCGTCCACACCAGAGGACGGCCGTAGTCAGGTAAGTCAGGTCAAGGCCAAGACAAACAATTGTTTTGTCCGTCACTAGATGTCGCTGCACGTCCGTTTATGGGGGGACACCAGGCGACACTGACAGGCGATGGATCCACAGCAACGGCGACGTAGGCTGTCGTAAATCTTGTAGTATGACACATTAATATTTAAGGATGATCACCACGTCAAGTGTTGTCGGATGTTGTCTCCTTGTGTTAAATCACTGTCTGTTTAGGCGACATATTGGACGTCCCGCTATGTATATCTCAAAGTACAACAATTCAAAACGCTCCCTTTCATTAAGGCCGAACTGCCATTCCCTTTAGCAATTACGTACTTATTTTACCGTATATTGTTGCGTAAACAGGATAACGTTTCAGCAACCTTTCCTATCCAGTTTGACGTCAGAGTCGAATGCGGTTGGTGATGGTCTTATGCTGCCTTCAAGTGATCCTCGGAAGGACCTGACTTGGCACCCAAACAGTGAATATACAATTTAACCGGCGGGTAAACGCCTCTTAATCTGACAGAAAAATCTTCAATTTAAACACGTTTTTTTTCGCGCTGAAAAAAAAAATATATACCAGTCTGCATTGTGGGAGTGGGAACTGTGGGAATTATTTTCCGAACGCGTATGATGTCCTATGCTAATCCCGCCAGAGGTCTAATGGCAAGGGGGAAAACTCGACACTTTTTTCAGCACGTGAAGGTAGCATCATAGCCCCACCGCCTCGGCTGGGAGGATACAACGATTCCGATTAGGGCTGCCGTTGCCAACGATGCAATGCCTCGTTTTACGAATGAACCCTTGGCATAGGCACCTTCTGAGTGCCGCGGTCATCCCGAAGAGGCGGTACCGTTCTCTTCTTCTCGGACAATTTGCGATAAGCTTCAATAGAGAGCGCTCGAAGGACCCAAGGCACCCGGTAAAGACCGGGCTCGGTGCTTCATGTTTACCGAAGAGAGCGCTGGAGAGGTGAGCTGAGCGAGCCGTAGTAACTTTAGCTTGCTACATGCTAACCATGGCTAGCTGTGTGATATTTAAAGCAGCACCTGTGTACCTGCGTGGCCAGCGCTCGGGTTACACGGGCGAGCTAAATGTGTGCGTGGAGATTATCGTCGGGTGGATTCGTGAATTAGCGGGCGACGTTCTAACGTTAAAGAACCAAAGCTGTTAACGTTAGTCAGCCAGTAAGCTAACGTTGATCAATCAATGAACAACGAGCTAGCCCCCCTGGTAACGTTAGGCTAACGTTAGTTGTTTGTGTTACTGCTGGGCCCGTTATGCAGCTGACTTCTGGACTAGTCTGTCAAAGTCGTCCCTGGTAGCAGCTCAGCTATACGTGCGACCATTGGAAGCGTTTCGTAGTTTAAGGAAAGTTTAACTTGGTTCATTGTAGCAGCACGAGGCAGCACATCAGGATAAATTCGCTAACGTTAGTGCAGCAGCCATCCTGTCAAAACAAGCGCTACGCCTCCTCCGAATAACCAGCAAGCTGGGGGTTTAGCGTTAAGTAAGAAGTTATTATGCTCTAACGTACAGATTATTTTTGGCTCTTATCTGTTGTCTTTGCTCGTAATTTCACTCAGTAGGCTTGATGGAACCCCTTTGGCTCTGCACTACATCCAAGCATTATTCTGCTCAATGCTTCACTCTGAGCAAGGGAGGGGGCAGGCACATTAGTGTTGCCTGACAGGTACAACAATGAGGTGAACGTGGGAAATGCTTTCAGTTTGATTTGGACTCACGTTTGATTTATTCGATTTTACTGTCAGCGTTGCCCCTGTAACCAGTCTTCGTTGAAACTGCCGTCATTTTGTGTGTCTTTTAATCATTTAGGAAGCTGGAGCCATGGGTCTCTCACTCACCCTTCGATGAGCTAAAATAAGCTGGACCCAGACGACTCAGCCAACCTGCTCCTGCCTACAGTGGGGGCTCCCCTCTCCCCATCGCCCTCTCCAGCTATGGCAGGCTTCAAGCGGGGCTATGACGGCAAGATCGCTGGCCTGTATGACCTGGACAAGACACTGGGCCGTGGCCACTTTGCCGTAGTCAAGCTGGCGCGCCATGTCTTCACCGGGGAGAAAGTGGCGGTGAAGGTGATCGACAAGACAAAGCTAGACACCGTGGCCACAGGCCATCTTTTCCAGGAAGTCCGCTGCATGAAGCTGGTCCAGCACCCCAACATTGTGCGCCTGTATGAAGTGATAGATACTCAGACCAAGCTTTACCTCATCTTGGAGCTAGGCGATGGAGGGGATATGTTTGACTACATCATGAAACACGAGGAGGGTCTGAATGAAGACCTTGCAAAGAAATATTTTGCCCAGATTGTCCATGCTATCTCCTACTGCCATCGGCTGCATGTGGTGCACAGGGACCTCAAGCCAGAGAATGTGGTGTTCTTCGAGAAACAAGGGCTGGTCAAGCTCACGGACTTTGGATTCAGTAACAAGTTTCAGCCGGGGAAGAAGCTGACAACCAGTTGTGGATCTCTGGCATACTCTGCACCAGAAATACTGCTGGGTGATGAGTATGATGCTCCAGCCGTAGGTATGCAAAACATGTATGCTGATGAGTGATGCTGAAGTAATGAAATGAGTCACACTGTTAATTAGAAAATGGCAGAGAGTTACAGTGAAGCACTACCAGACAGGATGTGCGCAAAGTCTTTGATTCAGCCCATTTATGGAGGTCTGGTGCTTTCACAAAGGCATGCTTGTTATTTTGTCTTGTATGATGCATTGATTGTTTGAAGTCGGACGGCTCAGGCTTGCTGCCTGTGGTACCAACTCAGTGTCCGGTCCACTCATTAACTCCCTCACCGCCCAAAGAGCAAGTCTCTGTGTCAGAGAGCCGGCTTTTGGCATCAAACGACACAGGACGTCTTTATTGAAGTCATATTAAAACCCAGCTTCAGCACAGCGTCGCAATGAGGTTGGCGTAATGTGGCTAGCACCTGTTTCACACATTTGTGTCACACCTTGCTGGAACACCTTGGCTGTTGGTGTGCTTACAGAGCCTGAACACGTGCTCACCATGGCCTGTTTTGGTGGCCACCAATCATGTGCCAGGCCCAGGGCCCTGTGCAACAGAATATACATAGTTGGACAATAACAAGCTGTGTGTTCTAGCTGACAGTACTCGACACTGATCATTTTGTAGGCTGCCATAGGCCATGTGCTACAAGGTCAGCTCTACTAGCACTGATGTCCGTGGGTGTCCCATTGCACTAAATTAACTGGCTCATTGATTTTCTATGAGGCCTGACAGAGTGCAGACAGACAGATTGTGTGTCCTTCCATGACTGATATATCTTTCACATCAGGTAGCTGATGACAAAAACGTCAACTAGCTATTATTATTGTTAGCTTATTATTTCCCCTTTTTTTGGTCGTGGTTCTCACAAACTTAAGAGGTGCGGCCGAGGCAATGAGGAAGCTGTGGTTATTTTCTCATTGAACTTAATACACACACACACACACACACACACACAAACCCACACATACTCACTCATCCTAAGAACTTCTGGTCTGGTATTTTTTATCCCGGACAGTGAAGGAAGAGGTACATTGCATTATAGAACTGCTCTGTGCTGTTTGAGCAGGTGTTCAGGATGAATTAAGCCTCGTATTGGAGCTGCGTGATGGAGGGAATATCTTGAAACCTGAAGAAAGTCTGTATGAATGGCTGGCTAAGAATGCCAGACTGCCCATGTCATGTCTTGCTTCTGTTGGCTGCATTTGGTGCACAGGGACCCGAGGGTCGGTTCATTATCAGCTACGTAGAACTGGATTTTGCAGTCTTGAATGTGAAGTTTTGTTTTGTTTGTTTTTTTTTGATTAGGAGGTTCCCATTTAGGACTTTCCCCAGCCAGTGGGGAAACATAGCCAGCTAGGGGTGTCTGGAGAATCATTAGTCGAGTTGTAAACATGTAGTGAATTATTGTAAAGCAGAATTAGGCTTCTGTTGCATTCTAGCCCACACAGTCTGCAAATAGCTATTAATATTTAAATGTGCGCCTATTCCTGAGTGATCAGTTTATTATTTATTGACAACTTGACTGTAAGGTTTATCAACACGTACCATAATGATGGTTAACATGTTGTTTCACGAAAAACATAAATGCACTCGTATTCACAGAAAATAAACAAGGTTATTTTGAGGGGGAACAGGTTTTTAACCCCATGTCTTATCTAGCCTGTGTATTGGTTTGAAATGAAATTGTTTATAAAAATAAACCTATGCCCAAAAAAAAAGGAACTCTAAAATAACAAAACATGTGAATCATTTGACTCAAATCATGTGAATCTACTGAATCAACTTTGATTTCCACTACACTGGCTTCTTTTTAGAATGTGTTATGTGGAAAAAACATATATATTACTGCAGGGAGTTCCATTACATCCCATTTTATTTTTAAGAACATGATTTGGGGCGCCTGACATTAGTTTGCATAATTGGTCAATGGCAAAACATGCAAAAGCGTTTATGGACATTTTTAAACTGTATAATTACAGTGTGAGGCTGAGGCACAGCCTACATTATCAACATCGCCTGTTTTAGTGTGTGTTTACAATGCGTCTTAGGGATGGCTCTGCTGTAAGAAGCGCAATGAAAATAAAGATTATTAATTCATCCGTCCATTCATATTAAGTCCGTAGACGTCTGTGTGGCGTATATGGACAATGCAGCGCTTTCAGTGGACTCTTCAGTGCTTACTGCGCAATGGACAACGTGGTGCCACCGGGGTTTTCCCAAGTAGCCCGTCTAATGAGGACATCCCCTGTCTGTGCAATCAGTGCCATTAATTGTTACTGTGTGTTGTCAACAATTATTTCGGTAATATTTGTCAAACACTGAAGGCAACTCTCCGCTCTCTACTCGGCAGGAACACAACCTCTCTCACTCTCAAGCTCTCACTCATTCGCGCATTCGTATCGAACGTGTTGGGGCGAGACTGATGCAGGCAGATAGGTGCTGTCTCTCTGTCATCACGCTCGTATTGAGGCTGGTGGTCGTAGAATGTTCACGCATGGCGAATCGCAACCTGTGGCTCTAAACCATTTTATTAGAATGAAAAATGTAATATAATAAAGTAGCCCGGCAAAGCACAGTTTGGAAACATGAAATGTGGCTAATGTCACCGATATTTTTGAATGTGGTGAAACATTATCACATTCTAAAATTAACAATGATGAGACGAGTCTTGCTGCACCCTCTAAAGGAATGGTTTAGACAACATTTAACATTTGACAACTTAAGCTTCTTTCGTTAGATGGAAGAAAAAAAAAAAGTGTGTTTTGCAGAAAAAAATGTGCTAATATTCCTCTAATTAGGATATTGAAAAAGCATTGTTGCGGGTGTCAAAACTGATGAATCGGCACTTGTATTAAAAAAGTCATTAGGGCTGAGATATAGAGGATCTGGTCCAAAGTGTACCCCGCAGGCCCGTAGTGTGTTGAGCTGTTGTGCAGCTGTATAATATGCCCTTCCCATTTCATGAATTTGTAGTGTACCGCTGGTTATGCTAAGAGGCTGTTTGCCACCCTGCACTCAGCATTATTGACAGTCACTGTCCATATGCAGCTCACTGTGCTTCATTGTGCTGAGCAGGGCTGTTTAGTGGGCTGTAATCTGTACTCTCTGCCAGGCGGCGGTTGTGTGTAATGCACTTATAGGCACTGATAGTAATTGCATAGGTACTACTTTTGGCTGTGCTATACAGCCACAGGCCTCTGCAGTTGTTGTGCAGAGAGCACTTGGAGCCAGTGATGGCCACTCTCTGATACTGTGTATTTTGTCTGCACTCTTCTGTGCACCACGGTGCAGTTCAGTCAAGTGTTGCGGCTGCTGTGGTCAGAGCCATTAGCCTCGTGGGTTTGTTGCTCTGAAAATAAGTGTAATGAGGTGAAAGTGCTTATTGTCTGTTTGCACATGTGCCGCCCAGGCCACATAGAGGTATATCTTGCATATCGTTCAGCTCCTAGCGAGGAGGTAGCGTCAACGTCAGACTTTCCGGAGCAAATGACAAAGCCGGACAAACTCTGACGAGAGGTTTCACTCCGTCTTCACGGAACTCAATTCTGCATTCTGAGTAATTGTGGAAACCAAACCGACTTGAGCAGCAGAGAACTTGTGTACATGCTGACACAGACTGGAAAGGACTGAGCAAGTGACTCTGGGGTTGTGTTGAACGGTCGCCGTGCGTTGGACTTTTGCACTGTCACTGCCTGTATAATAAACACTGTGGGGAACATAAATATTTAAAGGTTCTGTATGGAGTTTTCAGAAAGTCGTTGTTATTAATGACACCGGTGGAAGCTAAGTGGACGGCAGTCAGCTTCCTGTTGCAGCACGTGCCCGCAGTCTGTAGGCGCGGGCGAATCTGTAATGTTCCTATATTTTATGAGGACCATTGGCTCCGTGATACAATAGCTTGCTGTTGGCAAATGACGTTACGACGCAACCAACGCCAGATCCGCGGCGTGAAAGCCGCGTCGGATAATCGCGCCCCCCCCCCCCCCCCCCCCCCCTTCTGTCACGTACCTTGCGTGGTCGCATGTGACAAATACATTGATTGATTGATATGGACGCATTGGCTGCTCGGTGTGCCTGTGCCCTGCAGAGCTGTTTGCACCACGAGGGGCATCGGAGCCGTGTCTCTAGAGTAATGGCTTGTCCTCCTTTAATTGCAGTCCTGGTTACTGTTGCCTGCTGCCAGTAGACGGGAAGAACAGTTAATCCATGCTATTGTTTGGACTGGGCCAGGAGAGGAAGAGAGGGGAGGTGGGATGCAGCGATTTACACAGTCCTGTGTTGACACAGCCTGGTTTGCTTTGATTAGAGCTCATTCATCTGGTTCCCACCACTGGGCCAGAGACCAGCTTCCTCATTATCTGTACCCCCCCCCCTCCCCCCAAACAAAACGCTTGCAAATGCTTCCACTTGTTGGAGTTGGGTTCAAGTACGTGATTACTCCTCGGGTAAATGTGTTTTTGTCTTGAATCATATTTGTGAGCTCAGAATGAAACACTTTGTATCATTTTATATCATAATGACAAGACAACACAAGGCAGACTATAAACGTAATGTGTCCATGCATTTAATATATATGCATGGCCAAGAAAGCAATTCATCTAGACTCTATTATGTTATTACTTGAGCTATGAAAAAATGTAAATGTCAACCCCGTCTATCTCTTTTTGTGTTCTGGTATTTTGCCTATTACATAAAACACTGGTCCCTTTGACTAAATGGCCAGTCACAGAAAGCCTTCAGTGGCCCTGCTGGCCTTTGTTTCATCACCAGTATACCCAGTGGAAACAAAAGGGATGGGAGTATGACACTTGCGTTTGCTGTCCCAGTAAGTCGAACTTATCCCCACTTAGGATTGTGTTTCATAGATAGCTGTCGAGCAGCTCTGAGCTGGAAGTGAACCCTTGTGTATGATAGTAATGCAAAGCAATACAGTTAATGTGTGATGGCAGACAGTGTGTTGCAAAATGACAGGTAATGCTGATATTACAAGTCAGTTGGGAGAGGAATTTTTTCTTTCCGGTTTCACATTGTAGGTTCTGTTGTGAATGCAGCACACGACACTCCACGCCTCTGACTGCCTTTGTTTGTCTTTGAGCCGCATTTTGCTCTGTGCCTGAGGCATTTTGTGACGGCCGACCAGGATGCAAAAGGACGTGCATGCTCAGGCACCAATACACGCACTCTCTGGTACAACAGTCACGTAGAGGCGTGTTGCTAACACTGTGTGTTGCGTAACTCGGCATGTCAGGCCGACGGATTGAAGGTTTGTCGGAAATTTGTGCATGGACAAACGGGTTCGTCAGGGAGGCCGAGATATAGCAGCTGGATGAAACCACAGTGTGCACATAGTTTTTTGAGTGTGACACCGCAATAGTAACAGTTATCATATTAATAAAAATGACATATTTTAAGTGACATAATTATAGCCAGGACTTGAGGAAAGGGCCTTCTTCACAGCAGACTTGTCATAGCAGGAAAAGCACAGGTTTTACTAATAACATTACATCTGTTCTGTCCCAGCATGGCATGACAGTCTGACAGTAAGCCAGCATGCACAATAGCAGCTAAATATACAATCTACAAAGTGAATAATTGATTGAAGTCTCTTGTGGGCTCAAACTTTTCAGACAGTGAAGAAAATCCATTTATTTTAGCCTTTTGCCAGTACTTTATATCCAAATATTGTCTCAAACCTGTGCAATCCTAATTGAACCAGTTCTGCTGTTGGCTCTTTCAATTTGTTGCGCCTGCTGTGCAGTTATCCATTTTTTTTCACCTTCATAGAGACCACGCATGTCTGCGGCCAGTATGCATCACTGTAGTACAAAGCACTGGCATGCTAAACTCTTCAAATATCCTTGGTATGACTGGTGTTTGGGGGGGGGGGGGGGGTTCAGTCAAATTATCTCAGGAATGGGGAGTCAAGCTGAAACGTGGTTCATGTTGTTGGTTAACAATGTTTTTAGAGGACAAGCGATATGTGTAGCTTTGCAAAATGATTCATGTTTGACGTCCTGGTTCACGTCCTGGAGGTGGTATGAAAATGTGCTCAGGATTCTTACAGAGTAGATGGTCCAGTCTTAATTAAGTGGCCCGGGAAACTACGGGCCATGGGCAATGTAAGTGTGTCTGTGTGTGTCCCAGTTCGACACTCGGGAGAAGAAGCCTTGCAAGCGAAGCTGAATCTCAAGGGAGCGAGAAGGCCGTGGAGGAGTGTTGCATGTGAATGAGGATACGTCGGCACACGTGCATCATGCTCTATTTCCATTAAAACCAGTGTTACTAATGACACCAGGAGTTGGCAGACCTGGTCTATTTCTTCATATCAGGCACAACATGAAAATCCCTTGAGGATCAAGAGCAAGCTACATGTGAAAATTGTTCCAACTACCTCCTTTAAACAGTAACTAGTGGATCTGAACTCCTTGCGTCTTGCTCTAGACTCGGAAGTCTTGAGCTTGTTTGGCTAATTTATACTTTGATTAGACATTGCCTGATTGAAATTAGTATTTTGTTCTTCTGCAGTTGTTTAAACAGTTTTAAACACTGTCTGCTTGAGTATTGTTTTGGTTTTCCTCACCAGAACCAAGTATCCTATTGGCACAGGTATTGAAAAATACCCTCACAATACCAAGCCCTAGTCCAGTGTCTCAAGTCACCATATCTCCTCCTCCTGTATCTCCTTTTATCTTGGAGTGGAAGATGGATGCTTCTGTTCTGATTAAAAGTTAAAGCTGGGCTAGGCGGTTTTATTTTGGCGAAGAAAAAGAAAAACAACAACATAAGTTTTCAGTATATTGTAATTCAAGTGGTCCGAGAGGAGACTCCTGCACCTCCTCGTGGCTCTGTTGTCAGGCTTCAGGAAATCTAACCCGAGACTTTGGCCAATCACAGGTCGTTTCAGAGAGAGGACGTTCCTATTCGCTGTTCACCCTGACCTCCTACGGACGCAGCCGTTCAGAAGGAGATGGTCCGATACAGTGGTGGAAAATTCACCATGAAAAATTGGCATGGCAATTGAAGGTAACTTTATAGCTGTGCAACCAGTCGACCCGATGAACTCCTGGGCCGGCTCGCTGGCGTTCTTTGTGCCCTTTCCAGAAAACCGCCTATCCCCAGCTCATATAAGCTATAGGTGGCAACTCCCCACACCTTTGAGACGAGACGGAGACTTGCTACCTGCAAGTTGTCTGTCAGTATGCTATATGCTGCCTCATCTGACACAGATGCTGTGTAAATCACTGTTCCTTTTGTTGTTTTTCTGTGCCTACCAGATTAAGATGAGCAACAACAAACCTGTAAATTGTAAGTGTGCTCTTAACTTAGCTTAATATGCAGCATTTCTTTAGGCTTATATTACCAGTCACCACATAGCTACACTATGCTAACTATGTAGCTGTATAAGCCACCACTACCTTGAGTTGTAGCCAGAGTTTACAGCAGGATCAGTGTGTCGTGAGCCGGAGGGCAGAAGAGGCTGTGTGATATGTCACACACAGCACGCTGCCGTACTCGGCACCAGTGTGTTTTCAGCCGCCATGCGAGACGTTTCCATTTCGACTTGGCCACCTCCCTTTGGCTTGTCCTCTACCCGTGCTCCTCCTGTCATCCTCTCCGCTCCCTCCCGTTTCCCTAACAACAGTCCAGGTTGAGCTGGCAGATGTCTGGTCTGCTCTGGATCCGACACATCTGCTATTAATACACACACCGGGCAGCTGAGTGGGACAGGCACTCTGTGACTTATCCAAGAGTTCACCTCCTAGATAAAGCCAGCACTGCACTGCATCCGACCAGCACCTGGTGAGGCAGCCAAACAGTGAATCGGGCAAACGTCGGCATCTCCACTGCCAGTTGAAGAGCATTTTATCACAGCCACATTCTGTTAGTTCTCTTCTTAATCACACATTATAAATAAGGACTTAAGAGATGTGTCTGCTCTTAAGAAGAGAGCAATAAAGGAGTGGAGACCAAAAACAGAGCTGCTGGATTAACTCTTATCACAGTGTGACTCCACTGTAGAGAAAGGACAGCGAGCGGGCAGGGAAACGGAGGTGATTAAGTGCAATTATTCATTTCAGTGATCCATGACAAATGAGAGGTGGTGCTGCTGTGTGCAATGAGGCCCATCACTCCGTATCATCACAGGCCGCTGGGTAGGCCTAGCTGGCTGTTTGGCATGCTAATTCACTGACTGGTTGATATGCGGACTAACACGTTTGTTAACGTCTGGTTAAAGACCGGCTAGCTGGCTCAGATCCTGTTTCTCTGGTCATTTTGATGACTGTGGTACTGCCTAGCCACGCATGTATGTTAAACTCAATACAAATACTGGTTTAGAGCTGGTTAGAGCGGGTTGGGGGTTCGATCCCCGGCTGCCCCCGTCATGTCGAAGTGTCCTTGAGCAAGACACTGAACCCTAAGTTGCTCCTGATGGAGACCAGCACCTTGCATGGCAGCTCGGTCGCCGTTGGTGTGTGAATGTGTGAGTGAATGGGTGAATGAGACTTAGCTGTAAAGCGCTTTGGGAACCGTGAAGGTTGAAAGGCGCTATATAAGTGAGATCATTACCATTACCATTCAGTGAAGAAAAGGAGAATGGAGGTGGTAGCGGGAGAGAATTAAGAACGTTCCAGAACATCCAGATCAGACCACTTAAGGTCAGATTAAACTGTCTGATTCCTTTTGAAAATAAACCTTAGAATCATATTTTGGTCTTTTTGCTTCTGTGCAGGGAAAAATGAAATAATTATGAATCATCCATATGCTTAAAAATCTCATCTCCATTTAAATATGATGTGAACACACCACCGTAATACAGATGGGATGTCCCGGAGATGCTCAGAATCACGGAAGGTTTAATCATCTACTGTTCCATGCGGTCTGAAGCTCCAGAGCGGCCACCAAATGGACCTTGAGTTTGGGATAGTTTTGTCCGCACTGCCGTAATACCATTTTGAAAATACACGAGGCTTGGTCATTTTAGCGCCGGCTCTAACAAAAGCCACAGTGTAGATCCCTCAAGCTATTAATTATGGTGTTTCTCTGTGCTGATCTTGTCCGGTTCCCTCAGCACGGCCCCCTGTTGTTGGTACCGTGGCTGCTGTCATCTGAAGCTGCTCGGTGGCTCATCAGAGCAAAACGGCTGAATGCAGAGTAGGAGAGGGAAAGATGCCAAGAGACAAATCCCACAGTCGCTAATTAAAGCATCATGGTGCCACTGTAATACAGAGAGGAGGAGAGGATGTTCGGGAGATCGCAGAGTGTGTGTGTGTGTGTGTGTGTGTGTGTGTGTGTGTGTGTGTGTATTGGGGGAAGGGGACAGGATACACAAAGATAAACGTAACCCCACTGAGGAGATACTGACACTGACTTTGGAGAGTTTAGAGAGAGGTAGATGGCAGGATGACGTCCTGTTTCCTCTGATGTGCCCCCCCCATCTTTATTCAAGAGCGTGCCCTCTCAATTTGAGAGCACGACTTATTGATTTCACGTTCAGATTTTGTAATTTCTTTCCCTCAAAAGCCTGCCCTCGCTCTCAGATAGCCCCTGCTCGCGCTTAGATTCGCTCTGTTCTGGGGCGTTTTGGCACAATAACAATGTGAAAATCCCCCTAAACCAATGGAACGCCAGCCGTAGTGTTGACCAATGAAATGATCCCTGCCTTGTGCGTTCGCTTTACTTCATAGACCGCGCCGTACGGGTGGTTACTCTTTAACCTTGTTCATCCACTTGTACTTCCCGTCCTCTCTTTAGGACTTTTGGAATAAAAGGACAGTTATTATATGTACCAGAGGCTGTGCCTCTTACTACAATAGCTACATATACTAGTAGCCGTATAGGCTAGGTTTTGAGGGAAAGCATTACAAAATCTGAACGTGAAATCAATAAGTCATGATAGTAGTTTTCAACTCCTTATTGTATTTGTACCGGCAGATTTGAGTTGTAGTCTCTTCTGTTTGTAAATCACTCGGGAACATAGCGCTTACAATGTAAATGTGAAATATAGTTGTAGACTTACATGCTAGACTTTGCCAGTCTGTGTGAGACAGAAACGCTCGAGGCAAATATTGATGCGTAAGGCTGCCATGTGTGCATCTGTGGACGGCTTTGCCAGAGGGGCCTGACAGAGGCGCGTTTCATTCTCCAATTTCAGACGGGGAGCGTTGCTATAGTAACCAATGCTGCTGTTGAGTGAGCCAGGTGTCTGCCTCTACTCCCCACCTCTCTCCATCTCTGGCTCGTGTGGAAATTGGGCACACGCACGCACGTACAACTCACGCAGGAGGCAATGTTGAGCACACACATACGTTGATGGCAACCTGAGTATAGCGTAAAGAGGAAGTATTTATGTGAAGGAGTGTATATGCTGCAGGCCACTTCTGGGTCAAGCTCCTTGCCCTGGCTATGGCACCAGTGTAGTCAAAATATGCCTGGGTCAGTCTAGTGTTGGGTTTCCTGTTGTTAGACAGGACACGAGGACAAACGCAGGAGTGATTCTTATTAATGAAATGGGCAGAGGAAGAAGTGATGGATCGTCACTGCGCTTTGAATTGTTTCCCATTCAGGTTCGCCCCACTTTACACCCCCCCCCCACCCCCAAACCTTATCCATCATAAGGTAGGGCTGATGTGTGGTTGGTCAGTCTTTACCATTTAACATTCTCTTTGAGACGTCCCTTATTGTCTTCCAGCGTCTGCAGCATTCTTTCGATCTCAAAATGAGAGATGTAGGGTTAGGGTTAGTGCATTTGTGTTGCTGCAGGTAATAGCGGAATTTTTAGCATGTCAGGAGGATGTGTGTGTGTGTGTGCGCTTTACATGAAACAAAGCCCCCCCTTTTTAATGTTGAAGAATACATTTCCTTTGTGACGTGTCAAGTATCTGAAGAAGAATTTGGAAAGGTTGAATCCCTTTTTTCGATGGCCTCAAGTCTGCTGAAATATCAGACTGCAAAGACTCAAAAGTGTCAGACAACCGTGGCATTTTGAAGCACAGACTGAGTGCTCCCCCAGACCCCCTTTTTGAAAGCACAGACTTGATTAGGCTTCAGACAAACCAGCAGGGGAAAGCGAAGTGCAGTCTAAGGACAGTCGGCCACGAACAGAGGCTTTGTAACGACAAACCGAGATGAGATTCAGACTTTCGATCGATCGGGCGAAGGCAGAAAACATCACTTTCACAACGCGAGCCCCCCCCCCCCCCGTATTTGAAGCGGGGACAACGAGGCCGGTGTTTGACCTGTTCATACCAGACTGCCGCAAACGAGCCCCGTCTCCAAATTAAGGCAGTATCGGCTTGTGTGATGGAAGGAGGGAGTCCACCAGCAGTCCACCTGAAGTCGTTGCAGTTGCACTTGTTATCTGTGCTCACTGTATTTTCATTCTGCTGCCTTTTCTGCTTTTGGAAATAACCAGATGAAATGGGTCCAAAAAAAAAAAAAAAAATGTTCCGTCTCAGTTTAGTTTCTCACACTCACCCCCTCATGTTCTCTCTTTCTGTCTCTTGCACTCTTATTTTTTATTTTTTTGAAGACTTGTTTGGTAGTAGGTTACATAAATATTGTTTAAACATACGTAAGCTAACTTTAACAGCTGACAATCATACGCCAGTTGATTGTCAGTTGATTTGGTAGTTGTTCTAATGAAGCGAGCGCATACGGTAATTCAACAGCGCAAAAAGCTGTGGTTTGAACAGACTTTATTGCCATTTTTAGGCCGAAAGGTAGTGAGCCGTGGTTGTGGCACATAGATGGCGACCAGCTGCAGTGACTCAGTTGAGCAACAGCCTACCATGCAGGCGGCAAAATGTTATATTTTAAGGAAAATTAAGCAACAGATTTCAGTGCAAATACAAAACATGATTGCACAAAGGCGTTCTAGCTTATTTTAATGCGATCACAGGAAATCCTGACTTTCTAGTATTTTCCTATATATTTTGTAGACACCACCACCAAGTAGCACTGCATGTTAAATAACTCAAAGTGCTGAAAGCTCGTCTTGGAGCAGGATCTTGGTAATCTTGGTGATCTGTGACACATCATGAGATGGAAAGGCAGGACAGCAGTCTCCCATGTGCGGTGTAGAGGTGGTCTGTATGTGACAGGAAGAGGTCTTAAGCTGCCTGCCAATGACAGTGCTATTCGTGTTGATGCGACGAGAGCATGTGTGTGTGATTGGAAGGGTCTGAAGGCCTGAAGGAGTGTGCGAGTGCTCTCGAGGTGACAGCCTCTAGAATTGCTTAATGGGACTATGGCTTGTCTGTATGCGCCTTTTGCATGCCTCCGCAGATGCAAACTAATGTTCAAAAGGCTCTATTTTGTTGGGAGCTGCGTGGCATTCCCTCCTGCTTTTTCCTGTTCACACTTGCTTCCTGGATGGACTGCTTACATCTGTGTGGGAACCTACCGTTTTGAGCTGTGGGCCTGTCCATGCACAATAAAGAGCTAGAAAATACAGAAACGCGCAGATTTGCGTAACGTGTGCTGGCACGTCGAAATTGCGCCTCTGTCTTGCTGCAGATGCCGCCTTGACAAAGCGCTCCGGGGAACTCTCACGTTTGCTGTTAGCACCGATCTGGTCTCAGCCTCTATTAAATATCTCTCTGATGAGCCCAGATGGTACTGTGCTCTACTGGAAAAGGCTTGAATGCTGACTTTGTCACACCATTTCAAAACAAAATGTTCTCAAAATGAACTGTCCAACTCTGCAAAGTGAATTGCTGCCGGGCTGAAACCACGGGCTCGCTAATCCATCAGTCGATTGACATGAAATGAATCGGCAACTAATTCAAGCCTGTTCCAGCTCCTCAAATGTGAGGATTCGCTGCTTTTCTTTGACTTTTATTATAATAGTCTCAGTGTCTTTGGACTTTGGACTTTTATGATGATCATGATTTTTCACCATTTGCAGAGTACTTGATTAATGAAGCAAACCAGCATATTAATCGATGATGAAAGTAACTTCTCCGCAGCCCTAAATCACTACAGCAATCACTGTGTCCTCTATCTAGCCTCTGACGGTGGGAACACACACGCTTTGTGTTCACACCAATGTGAAGGCAAACCGATATTTGCTGCCGTGCTGGTTGTGATTGTGACCTTTGGAGGTCTGAACGCTGTGAGGAGACCGCAAGGGGACCACCCACAGGGGAGGACTGTAACGCAGTCCGAAGCATACAGGAGCTCATCAAATTGCTCTGCCGTGACCCAGATCCATTTTTAGGTATTGATTGAAAAACAAAGAAGGTATAAAGTAGGCAGCAGAGATGAGAAGTGTAAACTCATCCCTCTAGAGTCACTTTGTAAAAACAAAATCTTACGGGTCGTTACATTTATATTAATGATCTATCCAGGCTGAAGTTGGAACACCATCTTTAGCAGCCTAGCAACGACGAATAACATGTCTACATCTTTTAAAGAGTTTGCTTAATTATATTAATAACGGGCTCTTTGAGCAAATGTTTGGCTCTCAGACATGTTTCTTGGTTCCAGCACTCTTCCAGACAACTTTACGGGCTGTGAAGGGCGGTTTATTTCTTAGCGTGTCAACCTGTACCTCAGAGATATCGTCTTTTTTTTGGTGTTCTTCCTCCTTGTCAAAACTGTGTGCCTACATTACCCACAATGCAACTACACCGCTGACAGTTCAGTCAGAGATTCAGGTGTGTGATGGTAGTTGGGGCTAATATATATCCTGGAGCCTGGAGATGAGGAGCGGGCTACAGAGCTCTGGGTAGGCTCACTTCTTTCTAACGCCACACCTTTCAGATTCTTTTCATTGTTAAACTTGTGGCCTTTACCCTCAACCAGCACTGACTCATGTGGGACTTCTCACAGCTCCCTCTGAAGAGACAAAAGGTGGCTCCCCAACACCTGTAAACAGACTTTGAATGTGTAATAATCAGACCGTGACGCCAGCTATCCGTCTCATACACCGTGGATGTAAACAGTCGTGTATGGCTACGGTGGAGTGCAACATGCAGGGTTTAAGCGAGGCTCTCCACTGTGAGCAGACTGAAGAGACAGAGCTCGCATTTAAACCCCGCGGTCTAGTTTAAAAGCAGTCCCTTGAGAGCCAGTCAGCACCTAGCTGTCCGGCCAGAGCATCAAGTTCATAATTTACGAGATTGCAAGCGGAATATATGCAAATTCTAATATGTCCTACAGCTGAAATGCCTAACCTTTCTCTACATGCATGTTTCAGCAGGAGAGGAGGCGCCAGCACAGGCTGGAGGAGGGTTATTTTGGGTTCCCAAAATACTGCACATGTGGCGATGTCGAGTGCAGCGGGGAACTGGACATGTATGCCAGCTGTTCCTGCGGACATGCTTTACACCAGTTGCATTATCATCTTGTGTTCAGGCGGCTTTGTGGTCCATTAACATGCTTAAAATGGACAGGCTTGCTCGTGGGCGACTAATAGCCATTACGCAAACTTGGGCCAAATCAAATCATTGCAGGTACTCTATAAAGGGGTTAGGAGCACAGTGGCGGCGCTGATGCATTTTTCATTCGAGACAAAATCATCCGCTGCCCCCCCCCTTGTCCCCGTAACACCCCGTTCGTTAAGCTTTAGCAGTGGCTCTGTGCTAATGCCTTTCACTTTTGCCTACTCTCAGAACAAATGCCATCTGGAAGTCAGACAGGAAACAGGAATTATCCTCTAAATGGCGACTGTGTTTTGCTTTTGGGGCTCTCATAAGACAAGCTAAAACTGTGGGCCACTGTCTGCCACGGCTGCTTCCTTATGCTGCCGCCACTTTCTATTGCTCTACTGCTGCGCAGTAACATGGGTAAATGGAATTGGTATATAACACGCCTCAGGAGCGCTCCTTTTCCTCCTCTGTGCCGTGCTGATGTAGCTCAGACCTTGACCCCGGTGGCTGTGACAGACGGGATGACAGAACCACTCAGAGCCGAGGATGCCCCCGGAGAAAATGAGCTAGAACAGTAGTGTCGGCCGTCCATGTTGGTGGTGCCCAGGTGTGTCTTGAGATTGAATTTGATGGATGGTATTAAAGTCCAAACCAAACTAATTACACTGACTTCACTCAACTGAGCATTTCCCTCAAATGAATGCTCTTCAAAGCACTATGAGCTCCAGTCCAGCTCCCTCTGCTTGCTTTCCGAATATTCACTCACTTAGTTCAATTATACACAGCACTGCTTCGCCTAAGGCTAAGTCCTGCAATGCTGATACTGGCCCCAGCAAAGTCGGGTCTAAAGATAGGGCTGGCCCAATTTTAGAATGCGTCAGATAGCTAGCTCAAGGCTAAGCCTGCGGCTCAAAGCATTTTATAATCCGCGTGAAAAGTCTTTATCATGCTTTTCGGACAGAAATACGTTTTCAGAGTTTCAGTATCTGGCATTTCTGCCTGTGCATCATCATCAGGGCTCCATTCTGCCAGCCCATTAAATATTTAGGGCATCTGAGCAGTTGAGCTTAATTAGAAAGTTACTTAAAAATCCTCATCATGGTAATTACTTCAGAGCTGCCAATATTTGACTGGGGCTTCTGTGATGTCTTTTTTTTTTCCCCTCCCAGCCTGAGTGAGTTGGCTCTGTTTCTCTGCTAAACGGGGGATTGGAGTTGGAAATGTTGTTCAAAGTAATTTACAAACGTCTGTGTGTGGTTTTTATATGGGCGTTTTAGGACATACATATCCGTGCTGCTTATTCAGAAGTAGCGCCCGGATATGTGCTTAATGAACTTGCTCAGATATCGGCCCATGTAGGGGGAGAGAAGCAGGTTTGGTTAAAATGCCATGGGAGAAAGAACGACGGGAACTGACGTCTGCACAGCAGGATCACTTAAACGCACCTAGCACAGTGTGTGATTTCCCAATTCTGACTGAATAGAAATGCTTTAAATATTCTCATATGCTCTGATCATGTGTGCTATATTAAAAAGAGCGCGTGGACTCAGATTGTGTCTGTGTTTGGTTCCTTCTGCTTTAGATATCTGGAGTCTCGGCGTGATCCTGTTCATGTTGGTATGTGGCCAGCCACCCTTCCAGGAGGCGAACGACAGCGAGACCCTCACCATGATCATGGACTGTAAATACAAAGTACCGGCCCATGTCTCCAGCGCCTGCAAAGAGTGAGTGATACGTACACAGCATTCACACACAACGGGACCACTGGAGTGCTCGGTCTACTCTTGTTTTTGAAGGATACCGTTAATATAAATATCATACAGCTCAAGAGTTTTTGGTCATACTTTCACAATAAGACAAGTTGCAATATGGAGCTTGGTCTTGTGCTTTTTGATGTCCTACTCCGGTGTTGGCTGCCATGCCTGGACTCTTTCCTATTCTGCCCCCACCACTATATCTCTCCCTATGTAAGTTTGTGTATCCCAGCCCCCCCCCCCCCCCCCCCCCCCCCCCATGAAAAACAGCAGGAGAAACATCTAATATTAGCACTGTACAGTAATTATGTTTCCATTAGCAACCTTCTCTCAGTCGCTGTTAATTACATTGCTGACTCAGGTTCACACTAAATCATAGCTTATTAATGAGTGTAACTACAGCGCAGTCAGTAAGAACACAGTATGTTAAACCACATGTGACCTTTTCGGGAGCTGTTGGGCCACAGTAGAAACAAAATGTTGTCCGAGGAGTGCCTTGTCACTAAAGGAGGAGAGGATCTAAAATATATGCTGTAAAATATTATATAATATAATATACTGTACAGCAATGTGAAAACAGATCCTCAGTACTCCAAAAAATGGTAGGCCTCAAGTCGGGGTGGAAACACACTCTTATTTTTTAACATAATTATTTGTAGTTTTCTGGCTGAACTCTCGATCACTACCACAGCCAAACTCCATAAGTAGGTTAAACTTCATGTGGGTTGTGATCATGATATGATGTGTTGAATGGTATATATTGCATCATATCCAAGTAGTCAATTGTATTTAAAAAATGCAACAGCGCCTAGGATGGAGTTGTAGCAGCACACACAATTATTTTTTTTCTACGCTGTCGCAAAGTGTGCTCTGCCGGGAGGGCCGACCTGGAGGTTAGCAACGCCGCGGCTCCCTCAGCAAAAAGCCAAGCACTTTTCTGATTTTTGAAGCGTAATTGGAATCGCCAGAGGTTAAAAACGTTAGGCTAGAAAGGAACTACACCACGGTCGCATTACTTCAGCGTCACCACCACTTAGCAAGGTGCGTATAGGGGAAACACTGTGCAAGATGAAATGATAACTTCATGCAATAACCAAGTGCATCATGAATGTGTGTCAGCGGTAAAAAATACAATACCAAAAACAATTCTTGTACTCTCTCAGTCCTTCAGGAAGTTTGAGCAGCCCGGCTGCAGAGCGGTACAGTCCGACCGTGTTCCACACACAAAATAAGTGAGGCAAATACATTAGCAGTTGCATAACTAAATCCCTCTCTTAATTACTAATTAATTCTCTCATGAGGCACTGGGCTCATTTTTGAAGCAGTGTTAATGGACGGCTTTTCCAACAACTGTGGCCAAAATTAATGAAGAAAATATTCATGATGTAATTTTTTCTTTTTTTCTTTTTCCATGACCATTTGTATCGACCTATTTAAGACAGTCATACCTGTCCTGTATATTAAAGTGTGCCAGATGAGCTAAAGCTTGTCAGAAATGCAAAGCCACTGTTCTTTCAGTTCAACACCTGTATGTTTTTGAATTGACGCAAGGGGCAAGGAGTGGGTTTCATGGGCATGAGCAATGGCATCAGAGACGCCGCGCTCAACATGTTGTGCTGGCCAATTCTTTATTTTGACACTCTCAGAGTATTTTTAGACACAGGAAATAAACGCTTATCTCCTCTGAGTCGAAGGAGAGATCGGACTAGATTGAAGTGCTAAGCTGAAGCAGCTGTGAGCGGTCTGGTGGGCTTTGACTTCAGAGCAGAGGGGCTATTTGTCGCACGCTGTGTCCCAAGCTTATATTTTTACCGTGTCACTCACTGGCGAATTATCCACCCATGTCACAGTTTTGGATTTCCAACTATCTTCTGCTGCCGCTGCAGTGCTTCATCTTACTACAGTACAGGATTTGTGATTTGCTCATTGGAGAAACAGTTTATCAAGACCCAGGCATAATCAAGATTTCAAGACTCTAGGTGTGGACATGGTGGGATGACGGTACCACGAATAAGAAGTGGAGAAAAATAATTGCGGGATGTCACAAATACAAATACAAGGACATTGGCTTCCTATTTATTTAGGCTACATAACGTTATCTTGCACTTTTTTATCTCAACAACCCTGTTTCTAATTTCTCCATCCAGATGAGGTATCTCTCCTTCTGAGCCGCCAGTCTGTGTGAGGGGTGGGCCACACACTCAAAAGTCAGGTTACGCGAGTCGGCGCTGGCAATGCTCGTTGTGCCAACAAGTGCCACAAGTCTCTCGCATGTGAGGGCGGGAACGCGAGCGAATCTCTGGAAACATCAAGCGAAAGTGCGTCACATCCAGGCGGGGAAATGCACGGGTTGATCGCCTCGCTCGTCAGTTCATCTCTCGTCGCCCTGTCCGCCTCAGGCACGCGCGCTGGCAGCATAGAGCCCACGTGGAGTTGACTAAATGAATGCAATATGTGTATATATCCAGGCTTTTGAAATGGAGAAAAACGTAGACAGACGCACAGAAGAGAATTGGAGAAAGGGGGAGTCGTAGACACAGAGACATTATGTGTATCTCTATAGAGATACAGGAGATCCAAAGCTGTTGATGCAATATTGGAGACATCTGTCTTAGACATCCAGGCTCAGTGTAACGTTCCTGGAAAGAGCCATTCTTGTAAAGCAAGGAAGGACTATGATGTGTTGTAGAGCAACGTACGGTAGACTCGCCTCGTCTGCCAGTCCCTTTTCAGACTCTTTGTCCAGCGGTTGCACGTGCACCTCACAAATTCAAACTCTCGCCACTTTCGTCTTATTTACACTTTTACTGCGAGGCACAGTCTGAAAAGTGCGCAGTTTTTAACATTTAACCTTTTATTTATTTTTTATTTTTCAATCCAATACAAAGTTACCAAATCAGAACACACGCATCATTGAAATGCACTGAGATTTCTTTTTTAGCAGCTTCAGACTAAAATACTTTTCGCCTTTTTACCGTGGCGTTACCACGACTGATTACTACCAGGTAAATCCAAGAAGGGGGGTACATTTTGCTGTTACACACCCGTATGTATATATTAGGCGCTCCCAATGCTATTAGTTGCATTATAGAAAACTAGGTCGGCCCACGTTCACCGTATTTGGGAGCCCTAATTACTCAGTATTGAAGTGACAGCAGGTGAGTACAGAGTGCAGGTTAAAGCCAGTGGATCGTATTTGACCTTTGCATATATATCATTTGGTCAAAGGACAGAGAAAAGGGAGAGCTAAAAGAGGAAGTGATGACGAGATCAGGGGGGACAGGTTTCTGGAGTCTAGTCTGCCAGTAATTACGAACCCGGCTCTTTTGGTTCCAAGCAGGCTCAGTAAGGCCGAGGTTCGCTGCTCCGCTTCGGTCAGGTTTTCTCTCGTCGTCCGGATAAGTGGGTTTTTTTGTGTGGTTTTTTTGTCATCCTCAATTTTAATTTCTTTGGATTAGACTCGAAATATCACAACCAAATGGAACACTATGTTCCTTCGTTTCCTGTCATTACTGTACAAACCACACACACACACACACACACACACACAACCCAACCTCCTTCTCTGTGTTTGCTCCGCACACATCCCTGGCACTGAGATGCATTAGGACTGGGATTCAGTCAGTTCATCGCCTGTTGGTTTCTGGTGTTTGAATCTCCAGCACAGAAAACGGCGTTGCCTATTTTTGATGCTAATTTCTCTCTCACACGCTATAACACTCTGTCTGGCTCGTGGGTTGGTGCAGGACGCACCTTCCTCCGAGAATGCGTGGACTAGCTGTTATACGTTAGTGTGAGCCTGTGTGTAACCTGCAGTGGAAGGAAATGTGAGAGCAGGTCTCAGCAGCCAGCACTTTCTGATGAAGACCCTATAAACTGCTCTCAGATATTGGTGCTTGTAAATGGAAGCTGTTAAGTCCATGATGAGCACACACAGCCTATAGCTTGTGACAGCAAGTCCTTCAACTGTTTTCATGATTTAAAGACTCGTACAGCAGTTGGTTTGCCACAGATAGATTCATCTGGGCCGACCGAGGCTACAGACGGGTCAGAGTTACTCTTCGGCTACACTGAACACGGAACGGTAGGCGGGCCGCTCTCGGAGCGGAATGCGCCTGCTACACCTGCAGCGCGCTTCCTTCGTGGTGCTGTGCTGAGTCACAGGCGAAACAAGACGGTCAGTTTTTGGACCCAGCGAGGCGCTGTGAAACTTTTCTTTTGAGTTTGTGTAGTAAGTTAACATCTACTACTACTACTGATGTGTTTTGAATAGACTTTACTTTGGAAGCCTATGGCACAGCTACATAGTAAGAAGCGTTGGCTACAGAGACGACGCTAGTTAGTTGGTTTTGGTCTTTTCAGGGGATCGAAGGTAATAAGATTATAGCAGTAATAAAGCAATAAAATAACGTAACTGTGTAAGTCTTTTTGAAGAACATGGGCTGGAAAAGTGGATTTGGAAGGCCGAAAATCCTTGGCAGTGAAAACACTTCCTCAACGAACAAACGCCAACAAATCAATACATTCATTTGTCCCGCTTGTTATTGAAGCAACTTAGCAGCGCAGTGTTTGCCGTCAGGGTGGCGGCAGTGTGCAGATAGTGGGTCCTTGCTGCCTCCATCTCCCCTCCACTGCCCCTGCTGCTGGTTGTGGTCCTCAGGGAGCCTGGCTCGCTCCGTCTCATCCCCGGCATAGCTCTCAGACGGCAGAGCGCCGCTCTGTCGCCCCCCCATCCCACGGTCTGCTCACACGTTAGCGCAAACACACCTGGGGGATGGAGTTGGGGGAAATGAATTCAGTAAAGCCCAAATTAGTTCAAATGCACTGGCTTGGTTGCACAGGTTTCTCATCTTTTTAGTCTATGTGTGTGTGTGTGAATATGTAGCTGGATGGGTGTGCGCTTTGCGCTTTCTTTTCTTTCTTTTCTATGTTCACCATTTCTTTTTTCCCCTTGTCAGTCTTTGTCACCAGCAAAAATGCACAGCCTCAGATGTACGCCTGTTTGTCTGCCTTGTTATGCAGATGACAGAGGTGGCTTACTTCTGGGCTCTACATCCCACCTAATCCTATTAAATTGACAATCTCCGCTTCCAACAGTGTCATTTGTGTGGAATTTTTAAGCTGCAAGCCGACCATCTGTAGTTTCACGTCCTCGGCTCCGTCGAATGTTACTTATACATCACACCACCGCGTATGCAGTGCCTCCGTCTGCTCTCCCTCCGCGTACCAACAGAACAGGTTAGACTGCACTCTAACTAAGCCCTGGTTCAGCAGACAGCTGAAATGTTGGCTACGCCACAAAAAAGAATGTGTCCACTCGGGGGGTGGGGGGGGGGGTGGGGTTGCCTGGTGGCAGATTTACAGAGCCTCTTGCAAATTGCAAAATTAAAGGTTTTTTTTCGTCTTTTCAATTCCTGCAGGATATTTACTCCGGATGTCCCGAGCCGATCCCAAGGATCAGTATGGGGACTACTCCGGGGCATGTTTCAATGTGTCATACATAATTGATCAATATTTAGGTGAATACAAGTATCGTATCGGACTCGGTATTAAAGGACTACAACCCAGTATTTACTGAGACAGTTGAGATAAACGGACACAGCTGCAGATAGTGTATTTAAATGCATTGTGACTAAGTAAGACTGATGCCGGTCTTATCTTACGGATGTCTTGTAATGTAGTGTAAACAGACTGGTCGAGAAGAGATCGATGTAATGTTGCTTTTGGAGTGGTGTTTTCCAGAATTAAATATGTAATAAAGTCCTTGTGGTTTTGATCGTGTTCCATGTGATCCACCAGGCCACAACAACAAAACTTGTGGCCTCAATCCTTCAGAGCGTTTAGACATGATTTCAGCAATGGCAATCGAGAAGGAATTATACAGGGTCTTAAACTGTCTCCACTGGAAAGTGAATGGCTGTCATTAAGATTGTATTTCTTGAATTTCAGTGCTTTAAAAAATATTTGTTATGCGTATTTTTAAAGAAAATCTCTGCTTTACTCTGAAGGCAAGAGGTTCTTATTTCCATTCAACTACAAAGTTGTCTCTCCAGCAGCAGTCAATCCGTGCTGTTAGGAAACCCCCCCCCCAAAAAAAAACAGACACGGGACCAAAGTGATCAGATTCCACCATTTTAAAAACAAACTGAAGGAACAATTCAACGCTGGCAGGAGTAGTAAGAGTGGTGTGACAATCTTCGTCACGCCAGTCACTCATCAGTTGTCCCGACAACATGGTCCTGATGGGCCTGCTCCCTCAGGCTGAAGGGGCAGGCGGAGACCTTCAAGCACCTGGGAAGCAGTCAGCCAGCGTAGCCAGCGCGTCACAAGCGCGCAGATGGGGCCCCCCCGAGACCCAGCAGCATCTATTTCTCCTCGGGTCACTCAGTCTGCTCTCCCTTTGAACATGACACCTGGGTAAAACTCTCTTACACTCTAAAGCAGGGCCAAATACTCAAGGGACATTATTCAAGCTGCCCAAGAAACCGCAATCCGCCAGAACCGGATGTCCATTTTAACAGGATTCTCTTTTTAGTTTTCTATTGATTTTAAGTCTCTGCTCCCTCCTTTATCCCCCTTCCCCTGTTTCTCCTCATGGCTTCAGCCTGATAGACCGCATGCTTCAGAGGGATCCCAAGCGACGGGCCTCCCTGGAGGAGATCGAGAGCCACGCCTGGCTGCAGGGGGTGGACCCGTCCCCGGCCACCAAGTACAACACTCCCCTGGTCTCCCACAAGAACCTGTCCGAGGAGGAGCACAACAGCATCATCCAGCGCATGGTGCTAGGAGACATCGCAGACCGAGAGGCCATAGTCGAGTAAGTCCTTGCTATGCTCCTATGCTTACATTTGTATGCACTCAAGAATGTAATGTTAACAGCAGCTGGAAATGCTCCCTAACATTGCTTGGTGTTAATATACCCAAACAAGCTAGTTTTTCTTTGTCAGCCAAAAGCTGGTCCTGGAGATTCTGCACTCTCACCTGGAAACTGCTTTCAATAGGAACAGAACAGATGAGCTGACAGCGGTGCGTTGTGTCTGGTCGTGTGTATATATGCTTTAAAGCTATCCCTGAATTTAGGGGCACCTCGTTTTGAAGGACACAGCCCTCGAAGGTGTAGCTTTTAGAGGAATGAAAGCTGACCGGTGTGCATTCTCAAGTCCTCGTGATATAATGAGTGCTTAGACAAACGGATTCGTGCGAGGTCGAGGGTAAATGCAGTATGTCCATGTCATTCCCTTTCTGTATTGTATCCAGGCACCGCGCTGCACTGTACTTGTTTCAAGTACAGGTGAGTATGATGGTATGCAATCCAGGAATATGCTGTTCACATTAGCTAGTAATCTACTAGGATTGTGCCCTTGCATGTATTTGATGGGCCAGTAGCAAAAGTTGTCGTGAATGCGATATCTCAGGAACGCCTCGAGGGAATTTCTTGAAGTTCAAGACACACATCTACTTGGACACAAGTGATGAAATTTCCCAAATTTGGGGGAAAATCTGTTGCTCATCGCCACAAAAGAGTCCCTCCCGCACATACTCAAGTGCTTTCGGAGCCTTCACGCAAAACCACTGAACAGGAGATCATCTTGTCACCGTGAATAATGTTCGCCCACACGCTCAAACCAACGCAGGCCAGACCCCGCCGCCCGCGCACGCAGCCACCTTGCAATCACTTTGATAGAGGCCGCGCCGCTCCGTCTCGTGCCGAGAGTCGGCCCTGGCGTTAACCCGAAGGAGCTCGTTCCACCTGCAGCTGTGAGAGAAAGCCGGTGCGCTGCTGCAACGCTGGGGAAGAGAGCCGAGGGGCGGGAGCGTTAAAACAGAGCAAAAGCGAGCAGCAGCTGTTGATTTCAGAGCCATGATTTCAAGTTCACACTTGTTCCCGTCCCTCTTTTTTTTTTATCTTCTCCTACCGGCGCTGCCCGTGTTGCGATGGAGAGAATAGCACACATGCTGTAGACATTCTCCGTTTGCACATTTTGCGTGCGTGTACACCCCAATGGGGAGTGTTTTATATGTGTCCCTCTTCTATAGACACTGTGATCCAGCGTATGTAAGCCCATGAGGGAACTGTAGAGAGAAACTGTGCATCTGTAGCTCACCGGTTTTTTATGAGCCAGGCTTCCCCACTGAGCGTCAGTCTTTGATGGATCGGCTCTGTCGGAGCGTGTGTGTGTGTGTGTGTGTCTGCGCTGCTACAGTTGTGCTTTAACCTACATCCTCCGCTCCTGTCTGACACGGCAGCTCTCTCGTAAGCTGAAGTGTCACACAGCGGAGGCCTTGCTGTATCTCTAAACGTCTGGGAGGTTTTCATTCACCGCGGTGCTCGGCCAACTGCAGAGAGGGACTTTTGATTGGCTCTCGCGCTTCAATACACAGTCAAATTAGCGATGCCCCCACTCGATTAAACGAAGCGCCGGTTATTAATAGAAATATCTGAGGGAAATAACATGTAGCTGCGGATATCTCCCCCCTTTGGTCTGGCCTAATCCCAGTCGGAGCTGCTGGGACGGACAGGAGATAGTTGAACACGCATACAGTATTCCCAGCTTCTTAGTCCACTAACGTAACTCTCCATTATGTCTCAACCGCATGTCCATGGGGAGCACACACAAGTTTCGGTTCTCGTTTTGACAACTTTAGATTTTAAAATGCACCATAATATTACCTTTCTGTATCTCTCCATATATTGAGACGTTGTGATCCGGTCCTATGAACCCATTTTCAACTCAGTTGTGTTTATGTAGCGCCAAATCACAACAGAAGTTATCTCACATCTCATATGCGATCTGGTCATATAGAGCAGGTCTAGACCGGGACTCTTTCTAATATTATTCACAGATACGCAACAGTTCCCACCATGAGCAAGCACTTGGCGACAGCGGCAAGGAACGCACATACACAGTGCAAAAGTGCACTCACTCCGTGTGTGTGTGTGTGTGTGTGTGTGTGTGTGTGTGTGTGTGTGTGTGTGTGTGTGTATACACAGCCGTTGGCAGCAGTCTTCCGGATTAGATTAGTTTCATTAATATGCAAAGATTAAGCTCTAATCCTGCTGGCTGCCCAGAAGGTCAGCAGGTCACTCTTCACAATGACACGTAGTGTTGCATTGGGATGTGTCATCAGGACATGTAGCCTCTCACAAGTGCTGTTTATCTACAGTTCAGTTCAGTACGGTTGTTTTTGGGGGGGGGGGGGGGGTGTTTCAGGGAGGAACATGACGACTTGGGCAAATGGATAGCTGTAATATAATTTACGTGTAATTTTGAAGGAAACATTAACCTTCCTCCTTGGCTCGTCCCTGGCAGCTGCGTGCAGTCGCACCTCCGCGCCGTTCGTCATGTGCGATTGAGTCTGCCCTGCCCTGCCACGGCCTCTGTGGAATGCAGGTTTGGAGCTTCGCTAGTCTAAATATTGTGGTCAGGCGGTAGACACCTTGAGACTCGACAAGCACGCACCTCGCCTCGCACCGCAAAACCCCGCCAGGCGGCCGCGGCGTCTGACTCGTGGACGCAACAGTGTCGAGCCTCAACCGCGGCACTATGCTCCCAGCTTGCCACTGCTGCTGTCATCCTGTTTTTTGACAGACGTAGAGCTGCAACCGTTAGTCGATCAATGGATTGGTTGTTTGACAGAAAACTTTGATCATCCAATTATCCTTGTGGTCATTGCCAAACATTTGTTGCTTCCAGCTTCTCAAGTGAGAGGATTTGCTGCTTTTCTTTGCCACACACCATAGCAAACTAAATATCTCTTTTGGACTGTTCGTCAGACAAAACGAGACATTTGAAGACGTCACCTCAGAGCTGTGGGAGATTATAACGGCAACTTTTATCTATTATCTTGCAGACAAAGTGATTGATTCGAGCTGGGGTGCGGAACCTTTGTCTCCCCCTTCTGGCGTGTGCCTACAGGTTTTTCCTGCAGCCCAGAGCCATGTAGAGAGAGAGTTCTCCAAACGAATTACCTGTATTTACCGTGGATGTTTCATATTTACGCATTCTAATTCCCCGCCAAGAACTTCCTGGAACTGATCTGAAGTCTGTGTGAATCCTTGATTCCTGTCCACACAATACGCTTTTTCGGCTTGTGCGTGTTCCTAACTTGACTGTGTGTTTTTTCCCAGAGCCCTGGAGACCAACAAATACAACCAGATCACAGCCACATACTACCTGCTAGCAGAGAGGATCCTGCGGGAGAAGCAGGAGAAGGAGGTCCAGACCCGCTCCTCCAGTCCCAGCAACATCAAGGCTCACTTCAGGTAAAGGACAATGCCACCCTTCCAAAAACACCGTCAGAGCAGTAACACGATGGAGTTTACAGTTTATACCCAGACTTTTTTTTTTTTTTTTTTTAAGCTATAACTAGTGAAAAGTGTGACAGAAAGAAGAAATATCACTGCTCATCATCATAATGACTATCTGAGTCATAGTGTGAGGGTAATTGAGCTATCTCACTCCACCGCCTCACACTGCAGCCTGTCTGCCTCCACTTAGCGGAGCCCAGCCACAGTTATTCAAGACTGGGATACATCTCCAAAGGTTCCATTTTACACGTCTGGGTTCACTGGGCCTCCACCTGCTGGACTCGGGGGAGTCTGGAGCTTCTGGAGGAAATTGTTTGAACCATCAACAAATTCAACAATGTTTCAAATCTTAGATCTTGATCTCTCCGGTTTTCCATCGTTGTTCTAACTCGCTGTAATATTTCCCATTCTTCCCGTTTCACTGGGGAGGTAAGTGGTGAAGGTTTCGGCTCCAGTCAGCCATCCCAATGGTCAAAACTAAGAAAATACGTCCCAGTTCATCCCTTTAGCTGTCTAAGTATTTCCGTACTTTGCGTTCTTGCCAGTGTTGTTCCTCTTAAAAGGAAGGGGAGAGCTGGGTGGTGTACAGCGACGGAGGAGGAACAAATAAGGAAGAGGGGAGGCCTCAGTGGGGACAGCTGTGCTTGTGAAACACTGGCACCGCTCCCTTCACGTTCCTCTTCCTGCTCGACAGAGGGCCCTTTTATGTCTAAGAAGTCCTTTAAGAAGCCAATTTAAAACGTGATTTTTAAAAAAAAAAAATTTTCACATCCAAGGTTTATTTTTATGGCATCTCTATTCTTGAAATCCTTCAAGAATAGAAGGAGAGTAGTAAAAGAGTAGCGTTTTCCAGCGCCGCACACAGACACACTGTGGTCTCTATAGGCCTCTATGGCGGGTACCTGCATCAAATCAGAACGCTCGCGCCTTCCTGATGTCTAAATAACTGAGGGGCATGACTATGGCCAAGTAGCTCCGGTGAAATGAATCTGTGGCCTCCTGCGCCGAGTCACATGCACACTAACACGCCCGCATCCTCAAAGCAGGATTATTAATCGTTATTCAAACACAAGTTGTGTCTCCTACTGTGGGTAGGGCCCCTATCTGATACATTGCTGTGTGTGTGTGTGTGTGTGTGTGTGTGAGAAAGAGAGGCCATGTCCAAGATAAGCAGGCTGAACTTTTCCCCTCTCTTTTAGCCTTCAGTCCACACAAAGCTAGCATTTTAGACAAATGGAACTGAAAGACATGCACGACAGGGTGGACTCAAGTTTTTGTTTTGGCCTTTTTAGTACAGACTGAGAACTTGGAAATGTCCAGAGAACCAGACGTGAATGCAAGATGTATCCCCCTTTTTCCATGTGGAAAGTCGTAGTTTTGGCGTATGTACGTGCGTAAGACGCGCTGCCCAATGCGGATTTGCGCTCGAGTCGAGGAGCGCACATTTCAAGAGTGGCGACGTCTCTCACGCGGTTCATTCATTTCCCGACTCTGTAAGTGTGCTGTCGGGGGGGGTCGCGCAGTCTCTGCTGCTTTGTTTCAGCTCGCTCAACGCAAACCTTCCCGGAAAAGAGTCTGTTTTCATCTCAAAGCGCAGGCCTGGCTCGCTCCGGCGTAGAGGATGAGGGTTGAAGAGGCGTGTCCGCTCACCCCCCACCACCACCGTCAGGAAGTCGCGCGCGGAGTTTTCGTAATGAGGTGATGACGACGCTACCGCCCGCGTCAGCTCGAGCATGAGGATGTTCGGCTTTTACACCGGCCGACATTCACGGCTCTCTCTGGCCTGCAATCAGAATGGCTTCTGTTGGGCTGATGAAACAGACAAATATAGACGCCGAGAAGGTTTTTGCGCTTGAGGGGGGAATAACTGGACTGTACAGCTCGTGTTTAAAGCAGATAGAAAACAAACAGAGGCCTTGGAATGAAGGGCCTGAGAATATTCCACTCAGAATTGAATGGCCTCCGTCTCTGTCTCCGCAGGCAGTCGTGGCCCACCAGAGTGGACATGCACCAGGACATCGAGGACAGCTTGGCAGCGTCCTCCATCTCCCACGCGGGAGGCCCCCAGTCGCCGGCCCGCAGCGCAGAGAACCTGCTCAACGGACACCGCTCCAAAGGCATGATGGAGCTGAGCCGACGAGAGGAAGCCGCCGCCGACTCTCTGGGACCGCCGGCGCAGGTACGCTCCTCTTCGTCCCGCTCATTCCTCAACAGTGCCTTCGAGCATGATTTCCTGGTTCAGCTGTTGCATGCGCTGGATACTTAACATCCTTTTCTAAATGTATTCTCATGCATGTGGCTGGTTGTTGTTTTTTTTGTTCCCCCCCCCCCCCATTCCAGGGAGCCTGTGCTGCCACCTCTGGCCCTGCCTCTGGGACCATCAAGGCCGCCACACCGTCCACCTCGGCGTCAGCCAAGCAGCGGACCTGCTTGTTCAGGTCTGACACATTTGGATTCAGCTGTCAGAAGTTCCAAGTCTAATGTTGTTATTTTGCGTTGCTTATTTTATTTATTCATTTATTTATTTATTTTTAACGACTCGTTATCGTGTCCGTTATCGCAGAATGAAAAAGACGTAAACGGCACAAGCTGTGGAACCAGAGTGGGCCCAAAACAATTAGAAATGAAAATTGAAAATAATCATTTTATCATTTTTAAAGAAGGTCCCATTTTGCCACTCAAATTCCCGAAATTTCTAAGGTGTTCCCTTCTTAGAAACTATGATTACTTAGTTTTCTGACATTTTATAGACCAAACAATAAATTGATTCATCGAGAAAGTAATAGGAAGATGAATCAATAATGAAAATAATCGATAGTTGCAGCCCTGTTTGAAATCAAGAGTCTAGTATGTTGCTTTGTGATCCTTTTCTGATCTGATAAATCATGTTTTCTCAGGGTGGAGGAGGATGAGGAGGAGGAGGAGGAGCAGGACCAGGCTCCCCTCCCGACCCAGGTGGTCCTGCGGCGCAAGCCCCCCTCCATCACCAACCGCCTCACCTCCAGAAAGAGCGCCCCGGTGCTCAACCAGATCTTCGAGGAGGAGGGGGAGTCGGACGACGACTTCGACATGGACGAGGGCCTGCCGCCCAAACTCAGCCGCCTGAAGATGAACATGGCCGGGAACGCCGGCAACCTGAGCTCCGCGGCCGGCTCCTCCTCGTCCCCGGGGTCCACGCAGAAGCGCTATCACCGCCGCAAGAGCCAGGGGAGGGGGTCGTCGTGTTCGAGCTCCGAGACGAGCGACGACGACTCGGAGAGCCACCGCAGGCGCCTGGATAAAGACTCGGGCTTCGGTTACGGCTGGAACAGAAGGGACAGCAGCGAGGGGCCGCCCGGCAGCTCAGGGGGCAACGGGGGAGGCAGCGGCTCAGGGCAGAGTAAACCTTCCGGAGAGGGAGGGGGAACCTCCGGTCCAGACAGGGGGAGTCCTCCTGGAGGGGGTGGGAATGGAGGAGGAGGGGATGGCGGTGGAGGGGGGAGTGGGGGAGGAGGAGGGGGTAATAAAGGACAAGACAGCCCCTCCAGTTGTTGTAACAACAGTAGCACTACTAACCCCTCCCTCAGCTCTCTGTCCCGCTCGGCCAACCACAGCGCCGAGCTGGTGGAGAGCCTGAAGCTGATGAGTCTGTGCCTCAGCTCCCAGCTGCAGCACCACCGCGGGGGGCGGGGGGGTCGAGGAGAAGGAGGAAGAGGGGGGAAGTTCATCATAGACCCTCGCAGTCTCTCAGGGGGGAGCGTGAAAATCCAGGAGAAATCAGCCTGGAGGATGTGCATCGGCTCCACCGGGAGCCTGGACACCATCACCCTCCCCACCGCCGCCGCCGCCGCCGCCGCCCTGCCTCGCACCCACGCTGCGCAGCACCACCACCGCAAAACAGCGCCGCCGCTGGGGGGGGCGGGCGGCAGGGACGCTCACAGCAACCTGAGCGCCTTGAAAAACGGCGTGCTTCAACTACCTCTGTGTGAGAAGACCATCTCTGTCAACATCCAGCGGGGCGGGGGCTCCAGGGATGGCCTGCTCTGTACCTCAGCTCCGGCCAGCTGCTGCCAGGTCATCTGAGGCTCTCTAACCCTCCGTGGACCAGCTGAACCCCCCCACCCCCCTTCTCCTCCCGTGTCCGCCTCTCCATCTTCTCTCTTCCGCCGCCTTGTTTTACAATCCTAATACAAAGACGCTGGTCTCAGAACGTGTTCAGATGAGGAGCGTTTGATTTGATGAGCATAAAGTCAAAGTTATGAGAAAGTAGTACACACTAGTAGTGATTTTATGAGACAAAAGTCTTAAATAGAGAGAATAAATGACTTATTTTACAAAAATCGTAATACAATATATTCGAGATTTCACAGAAAATGTTAAGTCGTAATTTTACCAAAAACAAAAACCCCTTTACTTTCTCGTAAAGTTATGACTAACTTGACGTTATTCTTTTAATCTTTTAAAAGCTCTTTTTTTCTTTTCTAAATGACATGAAAAGCTGCTCCGTGTCAATGCAGAATGTTACCCAGCAGCTGGATCACAAAGCGGATCACATGTATATGAATCCATGCAGGTACCTTTGACCACTCCTGTCGAGGTTCTCGTTTTTTGACTCCACTCCGGACCCCACGCCGCCCTCGGACAATCCGTTTGACGTCGCTTGTAGTTGTTTTTACAGCAACGGTCGACGCGGGAATGAACTCGGCGCCGCGCATTCGCGACAAATTTGCAGCGCTCTGTCCGTCGAAACCCCTTTTTCAATCCGGACAGGCGTCTGTAGAGGCTTGATAAAGTGGGGCGGCGGGAGGAAAGAGCTGGTGGTATTGTGCACTCCTCTGTGGCAGCGAGCGGGCGATCACACTGATACTGTAGCAGGATGACGCTGATCCGCCAACGCGTTTGCAAATGTTACTGCTGACCGTTTCTTTCAAGTGAGGCGTTCTTATTATTATTTTTTTTTATCCCTGTTCCTATGTGTTGCTGTAGTCGCTGGAAGAAAACAAACACGCACGACCAATATCCAAGTAGTCTGTTCTGATGTGACCTCTGCTGGCTTCTCGTAGGCCCACCTGCGCCTCCACCCCCCCCCCACCCCCACCCCCACCCCCCGTGCGTCACACAAAGCTCACCGCGCTGCGTGGGCCTCAGCGTGTGGACTCGCGCGTCCGAGTATGTATATACAGTATGTTGAAAAGTAAAGTTTATTTTTTAAAAACTTGTACATTTTCTTTTTTTTTTTTTTTTTTGAACGACCTGCTGTTTCCTCGACGGGAGCCTGTGTGTGTGTGTGTGTGTGTGTGTGTGTGTGTGTGTGTGTGTGTGTGTGTGTGTGTGTGTGTGTGTGTGTGTGTGTGTGTGTGTGTGTGGAGGAGGAACTCACGCCCGTGCAGGAGAAGAAGAAGCTCATGACTTGCGGCTTTAAAAAGGAAGCTGGCAAAGAGGTGAACAAAAATGAAAGAGAGGGGGGAAAAGGGGGGGGGGGGAGTCTTTAAGGGCACTGGCAATAAGCTATACTGTGTGTTGCAGCTATCTGTACAGAAACATTTTCATTCGGGTTTTCTTTCTTTTTTTTCTCTTTTTTTTTTTTTTTTAAAGCTACGTTTTAAATATTATTGTTTCTCTCTTTGGTTGTTGTCTGAGTTTTTTTCTTTTTTTTAAAAAGGAAAAAAAAACAAAAAACCAAATGTAAATAGAGTTGTAAATATGGTGCTCTTTATCTAGAACAGCGGAAGTGAACCCTTTGGTGCATAGCTGTACAGTAAACTAGCCTTATGATAATTAGTAATACTGTATGGGTGTCTGAGCTAAAAAAAAATAAAAAATAAAGCCGTGTGGGGGAGGGGGGGAGAAAAACAAAAAACAAACCAGGTCTCTTTGACTGTTGTCTTACTCAGCTGTATCCAGGTGAATGACGTGCATGTGTTTCAATGTTTGACATTCAATGACACAGAGAGAGAATTAGCCACCGAAATGTTACTGGACCAAAAAGCAACAGAAGAAGAAAAAGAAAACAAGAATAAAATAAACACGAGTTGGAACTGAAAGAAATATTCAGTGTATTATTCTGTAGTTGATACCTGTTGTCAGAAGTTACATATAGCTATGGTAATATCCCCAAAAAAAACAAAATAAAGAAAATGTGGAATACTGTCTTCTGGGTCTTTGTTGTTTGCTTTTTGTTTTTTCCCCTCAAACTGGGTGAGATGAGCGATTCTCCAGTGCCGGACCGGGACCGGGACCGGGCCCTGGACCGGGCCCTCTAGATCTTAAACCTGCATTGAGTTTAGTTTGGCCACGTTAGCAGTGTGGCTTTATGGATGGCAGTTGTAATAACCGGTGATCCCTGAACGTTTCACTCTGCGCCACCATCGGGTCGACATTTTTAATTTGCCCAACACTTTGGTTCATGACCAGTTACCTGCTGAACGGCCTCAGCTGTACAGCCCCCCCGCACCGGGTTTAGTGCTAATTAGCATGCTAAGCATGTTAAACTAAGATGCGACCATGGTGAACAGTATACCTGCTGAATATCAGCGTGTTAGCATTGTCGGCGCGAGTATGTTAGCATGCTAATGTTAGCTTGGTCAGTTGTTTTTTTTCCTTCCTGCCACTTGGGGGCAGCAAACACAACACAGTCACGTCAACTTTACGAGGCGATAATATGTCAAACTGCGCGTTTACTCAGCCGCCTGATGAATGTAAGATGTGTTTGGCGGTGCGCGTATATACAATATGTATTGCACTGAAACATTTAAAGAATAAATAGTGAGGTAGTATACGGGAGTATACTGGGAGGGGGTCCGACACTTAAGGCTGTGGTCCAGGTCGTTGAAGGTGTTGAAAAGCAGTCAGTGGTGATTAACGTGTGCTACACGACACTCTCTATGCTTGGCACACACTCGACTCTTGGTAACTCCGGAGGCCTTCTGACCAGATGGCACAGCGGCTCGGGTCTATTCCGAGTCGCTCTTTCTGCGCACTCGCCTCTGACTGAGACACACACACACACACACACACACACACACACACACACACACACACACACACACACACACACACACAGCAAATATACAGCGGGACTCACTTCATTTCCTTTAGTTATACGTTTATTCAAGCTGCAGAGGGTTTCAGTATAAAGTGTGTGTATGTATATACACATACATACATATATAGATCCTCCACCACAGTTTCAAATGCATTACGTCATGTCAATACCAGGGGACTGTGTGTGTGTGTGTGTGTGTGTGTGTGTGTGTGTGTGTGTGTGCAGCATATAAAAACAAATATTCAGATAGGCGTTGCATTTCAAGGCACCAGGTGTGTTAGGAGAGTGCATGGTTTCAACCTCAAGTCACATTCATCCACACTGGAAGTAACAAACTCTATATTATCACTAACCGTTACTAGTTATAGGATAATACCCTGGTCAGGTCACATGATAGGATGAGACGCCGGCGACAACAGAAAGACTTTCATCATGATCTCTGGTCCAAGGCCGTATTATTTGAACCTCATCAGCAATTGTGAGACTTGAGTCACTACTTGATACTTTGCACTTGTCGTGTTCAGCCAGTAGCTTGTTAGACAGTTGGTCTTCGGCGACGTGCGTTTACTGTGCGTGCACCGTCACCCCTGTGGGGTTAGAACTCATTAGTAATCGTAATTGTAGGTGCGCAAACTTGCATAATCCCGAAAACCGCAGCATTGGTTCAACCCAACTCAAAGTGATCTCAGTGGCTGAAGAACAGAAGACATATTTAACAACAGTCATGGCTTTTCTACAGTATAATACGTCATAATACAGCATTCTTCTGTGATTTGAACGCCAGGCTTTTACCAACATTTTCCCTATTTAGACCACCCCAAAATAAAACCTCATTACAGCACATCTCGTTGAGAGACCAACACAATACAACCCCCACCCATCCACCCACCCACCTTCAGTAATGTAGTGAAAATATTGCAGATAAATACAACACCCCTGCATAAAAGTAAACCACACGAACTCCAAACACGCCGTTTTGTCTCAACACAACACGTGCGACTGTGTGTAAACAGCGGTGTGGGTCCGTTAAAGCTGTGAGAAGCGGCTGCCGGCGGTCCGTCAGTATCTGCGGGCCCCCCTCCGCCTCCTCCTCCCCTCCTCCGCCTCCGCCTCCACCTCCACCTCCTCCTCCTCACTGGACGGCCTTGCTGAGCTCCGCGGCTTCAAGCATTTTCTGAAACACAACAACGACAGATTCATGTGGATTTTGTTTCATTACGGGATGGTGCAGTGTGTGTGTGTGTGTGTGTGTGTGTGTGTGTGTGTGTGTGTGTGTGTGTTTAAAAGGATTTGAGAGGAGTTGCCATCCATCCTGCTGCTTTGTCAAAGCATGCATTTCATTAGAATAAGAAGCAAAAGCCCACCTTCCCACCAACCTTCTGGATGCATGTGATAATGGACAAGTAGCCAAGGGAGCCCCCGTGGAGCATGGGCGACATCCGGGGTCGGGACCCCCACGGTCGGGAACCACTGCCTTTTAAAGGATCCTTGCTTACTGCAATTTGTTCCTGTAGTTTTGGCCCTCGTGTGCGTCATTGACGACAACGCTGAGTCAGACACATTGTGAAACAAACGCTCAAGCGGCTTATTTTGAGGAGAAAAGACGAAAGAAAACATACAAAATCCGAGGAGGCTGGGGGAGGACGCAGAGCTCAGAGTTCTCTCATGTAAAACTCGTCGTTTTTTTTTTTTTAGGATTGTTGTTTCTGGTGCAACAGCAAACACAGGCGGAGATATATCTGAATTGACAGGTGGAGACAGAAGGATCCATCATTTGCATTTTTCTTTGGTCCTTTCTCAAAGGGCTGGACAGTCTCCGGCAGGTGGAGGCCGTCAGGGGCCGGGGACTGGCTCTCTGGATCGATGCGGACGCGGGCAGGAATGGCAGGCGGGCATTGTTTGCGGCGCTCTGCTGACGGCACGTAACCCAGCAAAGCGCCATGGAACAGGAGGAGGAGCAGGAGCTGGAGTTACACTGCTAAGCTAAAACCTGATCCTGAAGCGCGGATCGGATCTCTTCACACCCGACACGACACCATAAGTCTGTCCACTGGAGGGGGGGGGGGCTTTGAAGGCGGCCCTCGTCCCTGGATGCCGATCTAGGCGGAGTGACTTTTTTTTGTAAACCAATTCATTCCTTCATGTACTTTCTCGTACATACACTTAAACATGCACATGCGCAGTTCTGCATACACACAGGAAGTCCTCCGTCTGCAGCGGGGATCACAGCACTCTGAGTCAGCGTCAGTGAGGCTACGAGATAGACTACTGAAGTTATCATCTGCCGTGTGTGTGTGTGTGTGTGTGTGTGTGTGTGTGTATGAGGCATATTACACTGCTAAATTGTGATGACCTGCCCACGCCTGGGGGGCTGTAGGTCTGTAAGCGTGCGGCATGAAGGGTGTGTCCTGTGGGAATGTGAGATCCTGGATCCTGGGGCTGGAGTTTCCCCTCGCAACCTTATCCTACACACCCCACTGTGACCGTCTGCGCGCGCGTGTGTGCTCAGACCAAATTGGGGGGGGGGGGGGCTGCTTGCATTTTAATTAAACACTCCACTGTCTAATTTAATAATGAGAACTCACAGCGTCATTCAATCCTACTACACACTGTTCCAGGCTCATTCATTCCTCATGCGTGTTAAACAGCTCACATCACGTCTGTCACCCTACAAGTGCTCGTCTGTTGGGGGACTATTTTCAACGGCGCAATAACACACATTTGGTGCTCTAGTGAGTACTTAAAGCAGCAGGACGGTGTGTGTGTGTGTGTGTGTGTGTGTTCATGGTAAGGAAGGAACATTGATGTGGAGCTCCGTGGCACAGAGGAATAAGTTGACAGTAACAAAAATATAGAACACCGCCATCCTTTGTTTTGTTTTTTTTGATAAACATCAAAAGGTCTAACCTAAGATTTGATTGCAACTTTTTCTTTTTTTTCTTATTGTATTTTTTTTATAACCTTTCTATTTAAAAATGTCAGCTTTCTCGTTGATTCGTCGCGTGATATTGCAAGGGGCTTAGCTTCATGGCAGGCCTTGGTTTAGCTTCACAACATGTTTACTTTTCTCCGTGAGGTTTGCTCGTACGAGCGTTCCCTTACCTGGTCAAATGTGAATCGCTCGCGTCGGCCGGATGAAGGCTAAGGCTACCTCCTCCGCTCTGCCTCATTCACAAATACATGCATGTTGCCAGAGAGTAACACACACGTTACATACGTTAAGTTAAAGCCTTAAAAAAAGGCGTCTTTCTAAAGGAATGCGGCCCACGACTCATATGAGAGGCAGTTGTCACGGAGATGTTAGACGGGATAGTAGCGTAGCCTACAGCAGGCGAGGATGATACTGGACACTGGACAGAGACCTGCACCTGTACTGAAATACGCCAATAAAAATTGGCAGCCACGGTGATGAAAAGGTAAACAGACTATTTTTGCTTTAAGTGATAAACATTTTAATTTAGTCGATCTCAGTATCCCATTCAAACTCCAAAAGCATTCACTGCGGGTGGATGAGCGTCCCTGTACTTGGTGACTGTGCAGTTGTGACGTCAACAACTGTAAGGAAGACTATGTCTTAAATGACTCGTAGGTGCCGCTTAGTGACACTGGTCATGCGAGTAGGTCTTGCATGAGGTGATGTTAATGAAGGTTAAGGATCTGCAGGCTCAGTTCATCACTCCTCCGTCAGCTGGAACTGTACGTCTGTCAACATATTGTCAGTGCTTTGCCTGGTAGCAGTCTTGACTGCCTTCATTTAGCTCTAACTCGGTCTGAATGCTTCTCTGTCCGTCTGCCTGTGCTTCTGAGGCTGAGGTCGAACGGGATGCCATCCACCGCAAACAGGGATGGCTGACAAGGTAGGAAAAAAAAAAGGACAACATTTAAGCCCCAAGGTACGTAGTTCATCTCGGGTAAGTTGGCTTTTAAATCACCCGTAAGTCGTTCTAATCTCGGGTGTGACTGCGGAAAAGGTGATCTCGCTAAATATCCAAACTTGTTAGATCACAGATTTAAAAAAAAACAACAAAAAAAACAAACCGGTGGAGTTAGGATGTTAAGATGAGGAGTCAACAATATAATAAGTACCCAGTACCTTTTAATAATGTCACTCCAGTCTACAAACCAATGTCATCCAAACTCACACAGCCAGAGCTACTCACCCTCCATGGAGCGGCCTCTGCAGAACCAACAGACCACAGAACAACACGCGTCAGACCAAACGCCACTGGCTGAGCGGAAAACAAAAGAACGCGCCCGTCCACGCCGAGTATTTCATCATGACTGCAGAGAACGTGGACGTGATCAGGTTATTGCACGTTTCTTGCTACCTCTACCTCGGGCTGCACAACTAATCGAATATTAATCTTCCGTCGCGATTTTGGCCTCCCGCGATTACAAGAACGTGATCGGCTGCGATGTGGACGTTTAAACTGCCGGCCAGCCAGCCAGGAGGCGATCGAGATGTTTCTGAATCTCTGTCCTCATCCGGCGTCAGCGCAAAAGGTTTTGGTGTAATTTCATTTACATTCTGCTTCCAGGAGATGCACGGTGAATGAGGACCAGTCTCGCGAAATAATCGTGCTTTCTCATTTCGGGCCTTAATGCGTGCAGCTCCCCACCTGTAACAATGTGTGAAACCAGGAGCTGCAGTGTTAAAGACTGCAGAAATCACCTGAGTGTCGGTGTGTGAATCTGTATTAGAAGGAAGGGGTTATGTAAACAGGTCCGTCTTGGGGATGGGGAGACTGTAAAATGGCCACGTGCTGAGCGGCAGCAGAAGTCTGGCAAAAAACAAGGGAGAAAAGACGGACCAAGAAGCACTCAGCCCCGTCAGTCCACATCAAGCGAATGGCTGCGGTGCCGAGCGAGCTAATGCTTTACTGCGGAGCCATATCAATACTATTACCATAACGCTCACCATTTGTCTTCGGCTAAGTGGTCTGGGACGGGGCATCGAGAGCCCATTTCTCAATGCTGACCGGGAAGCTACGGACCAGCATGTTGCAATGGACATATACATGAGAGCTGGTAGTCTGGCTAGGGAGTGTCTCTGTTTTTACTGCCCCCCCCCCCCCAGGCTTTTTGTTACCAGGCTTTGTGTTTCTTGCTGACACTGTTCAGCACAGTTTACAGTAAACACGACGCGCTGGTGGTGGTGGTGGTGGTGGTGGGGGCGGCGGCTTCCACCAATACAAACGGAAGAACAAACACCCGGCGCACGCGGGTTGGGGAGGATTTGATTCGAAGATTCTAGGGGGGGGGGGGGGGGGGTCCTCTGTTTCCTTAATCACACATACATGTACGTGTGGGAAGAGGTGTGTACATACACGTATGTGTCGTAGGACAAGAAGGTCGCCATGTGTCTTCATGTTGAGGAAAAACTGGAGATTCACTTTAAACGGATCGCTTAAAAAACACGACAGGATCTGGTTTCCCTTCATTGATTATGTGGACAGTCTATCCTCCCCGGCATTTTGATTGCTAATGCCTTTCATAAGGTGACACCCTGACCTTTTCTTTTTAAATTCTGAGTGCTAACAACATGTATCTTTGTTGCTTTGCGCTGCCGACGCTGCCTTGTTGACCTGGGAGAAATGAGTGAGTTAAGTGTTGGCTTTGCCTCTGTCCCGACAGAGACTGTGTGGTCAGGCTTTACCTTTTTCTTGAGGGCTTCCAGCGATTCGAACTCCAGGCGGGCCTGTTTGATCTGGATGTGTTTGGGAACGTCTGGGATGAGGAAGGTCAGGATGAACTTGAAGGCCAGCAGGGCATGCTGAAATCACAGGACAAACACACACCATCACAGGGATTCAAATACGTTAAGATAAAAATAATAAAGAAAGAGAGAGATCAATATAACTTGATTATGTTTTCATGGGGTGGTGTCCTTTATTGGATACTGTGCTGTAAAAGGACCGAATAAGAGACAGGGGACATCAGGGTTAGACTGACAGCCTCTTTACAAACGTCCTTGAAACTGAATGAGGACAGCTGTTGACTCTGTACTCTGACACACTGATGTATATTATTTACATATATATATATATATGGGGGACCTGTTTATGGGCCCTATTTATTTTTGACGATGCGACGACCAGCGCAAGCAGCGCCCCGACTACTGCGCGGCCGGCCACTGCGCTCGCCTCGATTAAAATGCACGCCAACGGCGGCGGACCCCACAGGGTCAAAATTGAGTTTTGAGGGTGAGACGTAACGATCAGACCAGACGTAATGTGGAATGTAATATTGAGCGATATAAGGGAACGCAAATAATCTATGTATTTGCTCTTGTATCCAACGTGTTGAATGGAGGACAGGCCAGTTTGTCCTGTTTTCTTCGGCTGGCTCTTTGCACGATAAGAAAACACACAACGCAGTGTAAACATAGAAGAAACAAATGTGCATGACCTTAATAAACTACTTATTATTATTTGTTTCTATCGTCACACACACACACACACACACACACACACACACACACAGTCTCGCTCTGGCTGTAGATTTGTGCTGCTGTGTGTTCACACTGCAGTCTGAGCCATCCAGACCACAACGTGGATCACCGGAGGGGCCGCACCTTCGTTCGTGGGGCTGCTGTTGTTATGTGCCATGTGGCTTTAAAATCACCACACCCTCCCATCCACATTCACCCCACCTAGCCGCTTTGCACACAATACTGCGTGCTCATCAATGTCCTTCTCTGAGGAAACATGATCTTCTCAGATCTGGTCGGGAGAAAGGGCTGACTCAGCAGGGTGTGTGTGTGTGTGTGTGTGTGTGTGTGTGTGTGTGTGTGTGTGTGTGCAGTACACACACGTTCACTTACCTGTATGCTGAGCAACACAGTTCTCACCTGGCCACCATACACACGCGTGTGAACCCGCACAAACACTACTAATATACACCGAAAAGGGCGTTCCACACACACACACACACACACACACACACACACACACACACACACACACACACACACACACACACACACACACACACACACACACACATTTCATCTGGAGATCATTCACTTGACTGAACTGGCCTCCACCAGCGGCCCAATGACCTTTTCTCAGGGGTCTCTCTTCTTGTCTGACATAAACAGGACGTGACATATTAGGCAACGAGGCAACACTATGATGGGGTTTCTGGGGTAATTTGTGGGGGGAAAAAAAGGAGGGGGGGGGGGGGGGATTTTGAGCCCTGGTAATGAATAAAGATCTGTTCTGTGCCTCTGCAGTTTATACTATAAGGGTTCTTACCGACGTTTTGTCATTCCAGTCAGCGCAGCCCCTCCACTAATTAACAAGCGGAGCGAACGCAGAAATCCTCGATCTTGGTGACTTGTCGTGGTGATTGAAAGTGCACAATGAAACACTCTTGGCTCTTAGTTGATTGCCAACGCTATTTCAAAGCTAATTTATACCCCTGAGCGTTCGGCGGCGCAAGGTTAGGCTGAGACTGGGAGGACGCCCGGTTCAGACAGGAAGGAGAGGGTGTCCCGAAACGCTGTTCTTGTTGTTCTTTTTCGAGGTCCAGCAAGACATTCTGTACTTTGCCTGAGATAAGGGACGTGCTCAAACTTCCAACATCTCCCCTGGACAAAACCACAAAGCTTCTAGATGGGTTCAGAAAGTGAGTCCCTGGTGCAATCCTAAATGCTACTTTAGCCACTTTGGTCACGAGACTGATGATTCCCCAGACGTCAGCTCGTAAACCTGAAGACTATGATCTTAAAACATGACAGCAGGCCACAGCAGACACTGCTATTTCCACTGTTCAGTATTCAGCACCGAATGCCGTAACCATGGCATCCATTCGCCGTTAATTGGAAAATTAGCATTTCAAATCGACCGTCAAACCCGGCCGACGAGGAACCACCAATTCTGCCATTCCACGTGTGATTCGGACACGAGCAGGCTTATCTACGCGTCCAGCCCGAGGCGGAGCCACGTGATCGTGGTCCAGTGTTTCCTTTAAGCTCCGGTGTGGTCTCTCCACCAACACGCCAGGGGGAATATTTGGGTCCTCAGCTGCCAGATGCTCCACTATGTTCACCTGCTAGTTTGCTAACCCGTCCCTGATGTTCGGTGCTGGGCAGGGAGTGCAGCTGACTGGCTCCTCTGTGGTTCTCCCTTGCTCCTATGACCACCCCCCCAAAGTTCTAATGAAACAAAGGAGGAGGGACGAGAAGAAGGACAAGAGTACGAAGTTTTGTCTGGGACGTGGTGTCTCGAAGACAGCCGCTGTACCACGCCAAGGCATTGTTTAAAACACACGGAGACACGCTCAACCCCAGACCTGCGATTCATTATAGCTCATAGCACAGTGTCTAAGGCTGTCTGTCTGTTTGTCTGTCTGTCTGTCTGTCCGTCTCATCTTTGTCTTCCACAGTGATGGCATCTTCCCTGATTCTTCCTACCAGAGCAGTGTGAAGTACCTGGGACCACGAGGAACAACTGTTTTCTGAGGATTTCTGATGCGAAAACACTGGAGCACACGTGGTTTACCTCATCACCAGCCACCCGACACAGAAGATGCCAGAGCAGAGCGGTGTGCGAACATGTCATTTACAACTGATATTACAACCGATCATCGACGTGATCACCACCATCACCACGGTGACCGTCACCCTCCCTCATCAGCATCACAATCGTCCGTCGGTGATTCATCACTTGTGCGATAAAACGAGGCGCAAATACAAAATGTGCCACAAAAGGAACGTGGGGCAGCTGCGCCACACTTCAACGTGACATCACTGTTAGTTACAGTGACGCAGAATATTATAGAGAGGAGGGAGATTGAGACGAGTCTTTAAAGAGCGGGGACCGCAGGGTCCAGCGATGGATCAGTGTTGTGGCTTAGTCACTATGAGCGGCGCCTTTTCACGCTGCACGCAGCTGTTTGACCCACACAAAATGAAATACTACTCCTCTATCTATCTATTGGGGAAATTGACGGAGGGTGCTCGGCTAGGCCAGTGTATTGGTGAGTCCAGGTCTGAGGTTCATGCGGTTGCCAGGGGGTGAGAGGGAATCTAATCATCCAAATGATGTAATGAGATTACTGTGTGGTGGTGGTGGTGGTGGTGGTGGTGGTGCTGGTGGTGGTGGGGGGGGGGCATGTGCTGAAAACAACCTCGGGATTGCAATTGACAAACCCATGTGAGAGCGGCTCACTCGGGCCACGCCACCCCACGGGATTACGATTTAACCTTTTACACTAAAGCAAATTGAAAGCTAATAATAATTTTTTTTTTTTTTTTAAACTGCCTGTAATTAAAATCTGCTGAACCTTTAAGGCCTTACTGTTTATTGGAATAGAAAACTGGTATGTCTTTACTGATTTAAAGCTGCACCACTCAATATTTTCACATTGATATCCACATGAACAAGTTCATCAAGAGACACTGTGTTCGGTGTTTACGGCTTGTTGCTGTTGGCCGGGCGCAAGCGTGTGGTTTTTTTGACACAAGCGTGTCGGCAAAACCCACGCTGTTGGTTTAAGACTAGTCTCACCTAGCCAGACCTATCTACCACACAGGTCTGGCTCAATCCATTTCCTTTAAACCGCTTTCACAACCGGTCTTGGGGGGCGGCGCTGAGCCCAGGATGCAGCGCCGGTGCCCTTGCAAACGGGTATGGTAACACGCAGAGGAATTCTGACTGAAATAGTCGCCCAAACAGCCAGACTTATCCCAACAGCCTGCATCCGATGAGTCAGACTAGTTTAGGACAGCCCAGGAGGTCAACAAAGCATCTCTGCAACATGCCAGACAGGCTACACGTCATACAAAACCCCCCCCAAAAAAACACCTGCTTGTTGCACACCTCAACTTCAATCATACATAAAAACCCCAAATCCTTCACTCCACTGTGCCTTCCATCGGGTCATGCCTCCCGTCACTTTCGAGGCTTTGTGAGCAGACACGGTCCAGAGTCCCTGTTCCGTCGTCCTGTCGCACTGAAATGAGTAGATTGCAACAGACGGACCCCGTGACTCTGAAAGAAAGTCTCTGTCTGTTTCTGTGGCAGGCTGGCCGGTTGCCTGGTTACTGCTCGCTGATGTGTGTAAGCCCTATACAGTAATTACCCAGGTATCACAGCACCGCTGCTGGAAAGCCACGAGGCGCTGCCCTCCCTGCTGCCTGGCCCCAACCCCATAACCAAGATAAGAGGGGCTGAAGGATTTTAACCCTCAATTGTTTGAATGTCTCCTTAAAATAATTACAAAGAGAATGACTGACCCAACAAGGGAAAACTGTTGAATGAAAAACACATCTGTGGTCCTCCATCATTGCCTGAAGCCCAGAGTCCGAGTTAGCGGGTCTATTCCTGCTGGGGGTGGCCGTACTTAAAAAATGCATGCACTCGCAGGCCTCTCCAATGGCAATATATTGAATGTTGCACCAATAAGTGACATCTGTGTGTGTCTGTGTGTTGGTACACTAAACATTAGACAACCTGGCTCTCAATATCCTTGTTGTCCCGTCGCTTTAATAGCCGGCTTGCTCGATTCTAGGAAATGTGCTGGAGGAACGTGCTTAGATATACAATCAGCTAGTGACTCAGGTTTATCATACACAGACATGCACTGCTTTTCTCTCAATCAACAACCCCCCCCCCCCCCCCCCATGTGATCTGAGCCTTCCATCACAGGCCTTCGGTGTATACCACAGAGCGTGCAGAAACGTATATATATATGCACAAGTGACTAACTGACCCCGGTGTGTCGTCGTGCACAGGATGCCATGGCAGGATGGACTGCTGACACACACACACACACACACACACACACACACACACACACACACACACACACACACACACACCACAACCACACAGAAAAAGAGAGGGTAACAGCCCGACACAAGCTGTGAGCTGCCCTCATTCATTTTTTTTTTTTTTTTTTTTTTACTGTGTTCGCCAGAGCAGCGCCTCGTCACCATAGCACCGTAAGTCAGCCGCTGGCCGACCATTTCACTCGGAATTCTCCTCCCCTTCCGCTAACGCCATGTCACCGTTTTGCCAGGGCCGCCGTCGCTGCATCCTGGGCTCAGCGCCGCCCCAAGACGATTGTGATTGGTTTAAAGAAATGCCAACCAGCCAGACCAATGTGCTTGAATGAATTACCCGGCAGTCGGCCTTTTAGATCTGTAACATCTCTTCTGCACGAGCTGATACTTTGGCTTGACAGTGGCCCTGGTGAAGGTCTTTTTCCAATAGTTTGGTCAGTGCGACAAAATACCTGCAAAACTAATGGTGTTCCCATCATGGGGGGGGGGGTCCTGGGACATAACACACATCTGGGCTCTAAGCCAGCAGTAGGCTGTGAGGCAGAGGCTAAAACAACTCAACGTATCTCTCACCGAAAAAGAAAGGTTGATTTAAACACAAGGATATCCTGACAGCTGCTGAAGAAGAAGAAGAAGAAGAAGAAGAAGAAGAAGAAGAAAAAGAAGGTTTCCATGAACAGTTCATCATGCAGCTCTGTGTGTGCAGACCACACAGTTAATCAAACCCGCAGACGATCAATATGACCCAGTTTGTGCCCCGGTGGAGGCCCGCCGTAGAGTGAGGCGCAGTACAGTAGGGCGTTTTACAGTCTGAGACGATAAATCAGTAGTTAGAACAATCATCCCTCAGGAGCTTATTAAGGCAGCGCAAACACGCAAATATTTAGAATATTATACATATTAGAAGGGGAGCGAGGCTGATGTTAACAGAGGCGGACTCAGGAGAGGGAGAATTTGGAGTGGGAATGCTGGACTTAACACACACACACACACACACAAGCACGAAAGGCAACACAATGCGGTGAAAACCATTCACTTGAACGTGGTTTGTGCGGGCGGAGGGGAATTTTTATTTATATAGCGCCAAATCACAACAAAAGTTATGCCATGACACTTTCCATATAGACCAGGTCTAGACCGTACTCTTTATAATATTATTTACAGAGACCCAACAGTTCCCTCCCTTTTAACAGGCAGAAACCACGAACCGAAGCGGGACCCGAAAACGCAACCCGACGTCATGCTGCGACGGCCAATCAAGTTGGGATCTCTGGTTAGCATTTCTACGGGTGCTACGCTCAGCATGGCCACGTAGTGACACTCCCACGACGCCGCCACCCCACGCACACACACACACACACACGCACACACGCACAAACAACAAAGCCGACGCCAACCGCTGCAACGCCTGATTTGAATTCAGCCTCATGCACACAAAAATGCCCCCCCCCCCCCCCCCCTCTCTCTCTCTATCGCTCACAGATCTGTGTGGGTCTAGTTTGGACTCTGGCTCCATCTAGTGAGCAAAAGCCTTCATCAGCCATTCGCCTACTGTAGTGTGGTTGAGAAGTGTTGACTTCACTCAGTCAGACCAGATTTTGTTCCCTATTCATTTCAAGGAGGAGCCCCGGCGAGACGTATTCACACCATCAGGACTGTGTCTGAGTGTAGAGACTGCGCTCGATTGACGTCCTTTCATTCAAATGCTGCATGTGACTCGCTTGAAGTTGTACGTGGCAACCCGCATAATTCTATCATAGCTCCACCTAACTCCGACCAGAGCAGAATGACTAACAACATTCTCACAGAGGTTTAAACACTGAATGCAGAAACGCAGAAACTGCGCCTTTAGACGAGCCCTCAGGACTTCCGTAAGGTTGTGATGTCACAAGTGTACAGTCACCTCACTCAGCCACGCCCCACCCCCAAGCAGGTCATCTGCTCCAGGCACAGCACCACCCACCAAGTACAAGGACGAGCTCATCCACCCGCTCAGTCTGTCTGAGTTATTGGACTCCTCTGCTCAAGACTACTCTTCAAGTCTTTGGAGGTTCAGTTTGTCTAAAACGGCTCGTTTCAGACAGAGGCTGAACTGAGGGGCTGCATAAAGGGCCAGGAGAAGATAAATAAGGACCTTTTTGAAGTGTGAATCATGCAAAGCTACTCTAGTGGAGTCCCCAAATAAAAATATAGAGCTGAAATGAGCATAGTATGGGACCTTTAATCCTGCTGATAATCTGTCCTGATTTAATATTCATATTTTCCCTTAATTATATGGCTGCGCAGGACACGCAGCCTGAAACTTCCTGTAGGAAGAGGACTGCCGTTGTGGGAAAAGTAAAGACGGTTTGGATAGGAATTGAACATTCTGCCTTTGAAATATACTATACACATATAGGACAAACATGTGATATCATTATACCATTGCACAGGAGGTTCCTGTAGTGGAACACATTGCAGAGTTTGGGCACCGTGGGTTTCAATTAAAAAATCGGCTCCTGTAGAAATCCTGCAGATTGGCTGAAGACATCCTCATTTTGAAAAACGGCTGGCTGTGCTGTTGCTTTTCTGATGCGAGACAAGCCAAGCCCTGTTTTATAACAAGCCATGCCTATAAAATTACAGTAGAGTACTGCTGACGTAAGGCAGCGTAGATGGCCTGCTGTTCTGTGTAGATACACTGAATGTGATCTTTGTGTGTGTGTGTGTGTGTGTGTGTGTGTGTACGCGAATTACCTCAATAGCCACTGTCCACAGTATGAGCTGCGTCTCTGAGTCGGGGAAGTACGCCTTGACTTGCGGAGACATGCCGATCAGTGCGCAGTTGGTCACCACGGCTATCACACTCATGGCCTCAAAGGCGAGCTGGACACCAGAGACAGAGAGACAGAGAGACAGAGAGAGGTGATACTGGCACTGTTCATGTTAGAAATAAAAAAAAAAGAGTAACAATATTTTGCCCCTGGAGAGGTGTTCTCATGGACAGTATACTGGGATAAAAGTATACTAAATAATAAGAATATCAGGTGTTTTATTTCCTAAAATAACACCACATGCCTCCTTCCTGTGAAGAGGTTGCTGAAGCAAACTGCCTCACCTGCCAGACCCCTATGTTCGCTGCCGGGTCAGAGAAGGGTCGCTTGAACACGCGACACATCTTGAAGGCATCAGAGTAAACCTCGGTGATATTGTTCAACACCACCAGGACAGCGGCCAGAGGGTAGACGCAGGAGAACAGGCTGACGTAACCAAAGAGCAGGAACAGCTCCAGGTAGTCATCAAATGTGCCCTGAGAGAGGGAGGAGCACCGACAAGACATGTGGATCGACGCGCACACACATACAAACGGAGACACGAAATCAAGGTTTTTATCCAAATCTGAGCACGCTGTGCACCCACCAGGTATGTGCTCATGTCGGCCTCCAGCCGGACCTGCTCGGCCAGAGGAAGCTCCTTGTCCTCCAGAGTTCTCCTCTTCTGGATTCTGTGGCTCATTTTCTTGTTGCGTCTCCTCTGGAGCCAGTAGGGAAGGAAGGCCTCCATGAACTGGTTTAAGATCTGACTGGTGATCAACAAGGTGGCCAGACTCTGGAGACAGACAAGAACAGAGAGACGAAACCAGGCGGAGCAAAGGGGAAAAGAGGGGGGGAAGGTGGGGAAAATCAGTCAAATGTAAAGGCGGAAACAATGAAGGAATTAAGAAGAAAAAAGAAGTGATAAAAGAAGGATGGAGGGAAGCTCAGTCTACCTGTCTGAGGAGCACCATGTCCTGCATGGCAAAGGCGATGTAGAACAGCGAGGCGAAACAGTTGAAGAAGTTGAACTACGGGGGAAAAGAGTCAAGACAGCGATGATAAGCGGAGCGTTGACAAGAAAAGCTGCACTCTGATCACTGAAGGATGAAATTGGCAATGTTGAAAAACATAAAATACGTGATTTATACTCACTATTAATACTTTGAGGACCAAGTGATTCTGATATGAAGACTCTAGCCTGTGATTTTCTACATACATGGGGGGGAGGGGGGTGTAAAGCATGTCAGTAACACAAATGAACTGCAGAGATCTTTCCATTTCACTCACATCACATTTCAGACAATCTGCATTATAGTTCACGTTGGCTGGCATCCAAAACAAAAGAGGAAAATATAAAAATGTTTTCCAAAAACTTGAACTGTCCCTTTCCAATGGGGTAACTTGATGGTGATAAACATTTCTTCCAAGCAAGTCTGTAAGTTTGACTTGAGTCATTTCAACAACGATTGAGTCCCGTTTTTTGCTGCTTATCGCAACTGTGCCAACTCGTCATGAAAGTCAATCATCAGCGCTTTGATCGAAAGCAACTAAACGTTATTATCATTTTCAATTTATTTTCCTTTCAATTAGTGGATTAATCATGTGTACAATTGTACAAAAATGCCCACCACAAAATCACAGACCTTAAAGCTACAGTAGGCAATATTATTGAACTATAATTTTGGTTGAAATAACTCCTTTTGACCATTGCATGTCACTAACAATACCTAATTGAAGGGCTCCCTTACAAAAAAAAAAGTGTGTCTGTGAGCACCCGCCCCCTTTGTATTTAGGCTTTTTACCAACCAGGTCTGAATCAAACAACCAATCAGGGTTAGCTAGCACATAGCCAATCACATCGACGCCGTACGAACAAGGGCTTCAACAGAGAGTTCCGCTGGAAGACAGGAATCAAAACACAGAAACCCCTGATTAACCCTGATTGGTTGTTTGTCCAGTTTTGGTTTTTTAAAGGAGCCCTTCAACTAAATATTGTTAGTGACATGCAATGGTCAGAATTAGTTATTTCATCCAAAATTATAATTCACTAATATTGCCTACTGTAGCTTTAAGGTATCTTCAAATCGCTTGTTATTATCCAAACTGTTGTTGATTGACTTTCTGACTACAATCAATAGACTACCTGATTCAGGTTTAGTGCTTGCGTGGGTGCCGCACATTGATCAACCACTTCTACTCACCCCACTCAGTGAGGAACTCCGCGGCATATCTGTAGATGAGGTTCATAATCTCTATGACCACAGCGTAGATAATACTGGGGATGAACAGCAGTATTCCTGTCCAGAATGTGGGGTCCTCATCGTGGACTGACAGTGCCCACCCCTCCAAGTGAAAGTAGATCATCATGACATAGAGGGACAAGTAGAGGCAGAGCAGGACGAAGGGCAGGGACACAAGGTAGACCCGCAGCTGCCGCTTGGCGTTGGGGTAGAGAGGCTCCTCGCGGCCCGTCACAGGGTTGAACCCGAGGACGCCGTGGAAACCAGGCCGGGGTTCTTCAAAGGCCTTCTTTCTGCTCAGCGTGCCCCACCTGTAGGACAGGGAGGCACTGCAGCGCTTCCACAGCTGGCGGAGGAAAGGTTCAGCTGATCAGTTACTCGGCTTTCACTACATTGTTATTCATCCAAGCTGCGATATATCACACGCGTGTAATTCATCTGGCTGCATTATCACTTTTATTAATAGCCTAGTTTCTTCTTCTTAAGCCGTGTAGCACCCAGGAATGTCATTTCCTGAAGATTCAATAACGCCTGAAAATGTAGTCAAATTTGCACTTGTAATAAAATGTAATAAAATGTCCTGACTGATATCGTAGTAACGTTTTTACCGATAATGTAATACCTTTCAGGTTAGTAACTAAATACTGTTAAGTGTCACGCTAGCCTACTGAAAACACTGACACTGACTGATAAACGCTGGACACGTTTGGAAATGTAAACTCTCGGCTTCGTGCAGAATTTGAAATTTACAGTAAGCGGCACATGGGTCTGAAACAAGCCATTTTAGACAAACTGAACAACCTCCAAAAAACGAAAAAAATGAAAAGTAGTCCTGAGCAGAGCGCTCCAATAACTCAGACAGACTGAGCGGTGGATGAGCTCGTCCCTGCACTTGGTGGGTGGTGCTGTGCCTGGAGCAGATGACCTGCTGGGGGGGGGCATGGCTGAATGCGGTGACTGTATAGTTGTGACATCACAACCTTACCGAAGTCCTGAGGGCTCGTTTTAAAAGGCGCAGTGTCTGAATATGGGCTGTGTTTCATTTCTCCGCGGACTGAGCGCTGTGACACTTTCACGGTATTTATACAGCACCCAGACCTGCTTTATGATCAAACAAGACATGGAGATCTCACTTTCTACAATATGGGACCTTTAAAGAGGGGCCTGACTAAACGTTTGAGAACCGCTGCTTTTGTCAAGACAATAAGGCCAAAAAATAATAATTATGGAATAGGTTACTGCAATTTGTTCAATTATGCCACCTAATGGACATTTTATTACATTATTGAGTTATTAAAATCATGGGGTTTAATTCCATTTTCGATCAAGTTATGTGCAGAATTTTAAAGTAAAGTTAAATCAGGCAGGAAGTGATTACATTATTGGGTGCTACAAGCCCCTTAGGTTGTAATTCCACTTCAGGTGACCAAGTGACCCTGGTTTAGAAGTAATCACTGTCCATACCTCCAGGATAACAGTGCACCAGACCAAGTTGAACGCAGCGAAGACAACGTATTTGTCGTAGTCCTCCCAGTCAAACAGATAGTAAGGCACTCCAATGAGCGCCATAGGCACCAGCGCAAAGGTAAAGTACTCCAGGAAGCCAAAGTAGAGGGCCTGACCCTCACCATAGTAGTGTCTGATGTCATCTGGGGATAGGCAGTGGAGAGGAAGTAGTTGGGAGAACTTGCATTTCATTTCATTTCAAATGTACAACAGAGGAATATGATTATATAACTGAAAAGAATTCAAAAGGTCGGGAACAACTCTGAGCTGGAGGGCAAATGGAGCACCATGATAACCATTGTGGGGGCAGATGTATTTAAGCGTATGGAAGGAGTAGCAATGAAAGGTGCAACAATACAATATCTGAACAGATTCCCCCCACATGTCAAGACAAGACGGGGGATCGCGCGTGCTTATCTCACAAGGCTTTCCACAAGACTTCTTCCACTTACCGAGAGGCTGAAAGGAGAGCTTCACCTTTTTGTACCAGGAGAAGGACAGTCTCTTAAGTTCCTCCTTTTCATGGAGTGGAAAAATTTGGATCAGGATCCCCTTGGACTGCAGCCTGCGAACTAACATGCAAATAAGAAAGCAGCGTTTACGTCCTGTGTTGTCAATCTTCCAACAACGCACGTCGCGATGAGTGAAAACGTCGCGTATGGGTCGTTGGGTGAGGCGTTATTTGCTTAAAGTTTTAATTATTTGGAAGTTGTTCCGCAGACTTTTGAGTGACATGAAAACAGCCTCGCTGCGTTTCTATCCCTCACTTTGTTTGTCTGAACTCACTTTCTCAACCAGACAAACATGCAGCTTAATTTTCTAAAACGAGGACATGCAAACAATAGCCGGGAGCGCGGCCCATTGTGCACAATGCACTGCCTATAGCAATAATTCCTATTGTCTCATACAGAGCGACTAAATGCAAGTACATGAAAGCGCTATCATTCCATCTGCCACTTCTTGAGTGCATCATTTGTCGACGACGATTGCATTCTGCTTTAACGCCATTTGTCGAACACAGGCGCTGAACAGAGGCAGCCTATCTCCACTGCAAGTTCATTGGCTCCTTATCTCGCTTTGGGAATATTTCAGGGCATTTGCATATTTATTGTTTCCATACTGCAGCCACAGAGAGAGCAGGAGAGACAAAGGGGGGCGGGGTACGGAGTCAGTAGTGGGGGAGACAGGCTGTGTTCAGTCTGAGAGGTGGAGGCAGAGTTGTGCTGCCATCCTTTCTTGCAACTTCAACATTTCACTACCGCTAAGAAATATATATGGAAGGGGAAATTGAAACGAGCTGCTACAATCCTGTCACAAGTTGAAACTGAAGAACAAAAAAAAAAAAAAAAGGAATCTGCTACAGAGGGAAGGAAAAATACATGGATTATGTCAATTTTCAACAAAGCGAAATTTAATATGCAGTGGCTATTGTTTACTAATTGGTACTATACAATAATTATCACTGTTGTTATTAATGGGTGTTCGTGCCAAACACAATCACTATTTTCATTCTCAATTAATCTGTGAATCACTTTCCCCATAAACAATTCATAAATGAGTCTATAGAACGTCAGGAAGATTGTGGAGAAAATGCCTATTATAAGTTCCCAAAGTGTCCAAAGTCATGTCTGTAAGTTGCTTGTTTTGTCCCACAAGCAGTCCAAAACCCAAAGATATCCCATTTATCAACATTTAAATTTGAAATTGAACAATTTCGGGGTGGGCAATAAGGATGAAATCCCCTAACATGGTACACTGTACACGCCAAGATGTAGAGCAAAAGTCGATTAAGTCGACTCAAGACAAGAGTGATGGGCTGGGCAGACACTTACCGATGGATTTCCCGGGGTAGAGCTTGGCCTGGGCGTGTCCTGGTACGTGAGTCTCATCCTTGGCTCTTAACGTGTCCAGCTCATGTTTAATGACGTACTGACACTCGGCCATACTGAGGAAGTCGTCCCCATCCCCTGGAGGAACACACACACACACACACACACACACACACACACACACACACAACAAAGGGGTGTTAAACAGATGTATTGTTGCAGTTGATGGATGCTAATGATTAAGTTTGATTTTATACATGCGCGAATAAGAGCCTTTAACGCGCCTATATAACACATGTCATACATAGCGGCACTTCACAGTAAGGTCGAGGCAAAATCAGAAAACATCACAGACAGTAACGTTATTCTAAATGTGATTGTAAATCACAGTAAATCAGTCTGGTGTATGTCGCTGTTTTGGCTGGCTTGCCTCCAGACTGCAGGTTCACTTCGCGGCCACTGGTGCCATTAAAAACAACAACGTTCTGAGAACTCCACGCAGAACCTTTAAGTAAGATTTTATTCTGCAGCAGAAACGCTGCAAGACAACCCACAGCCTTCGTGCCGTCTCCCCTCTGGGCTTTTTTTTTTTTCACCTTTAAAGTCTTTGAAGTTGTGTTTGTTGGCACAGGTGAAGGCTCTCATGGATCCATCGTTGAACTCCTTGAAGAGGCCCGCTTCCTCAGCACCAGAGAGCAGCCTCTGCCGCGTAGCCCCCACCAGGAACATGTTGGGGTTTTCCTTATCCTGAGCCCAAAGCCCGAGGCCCAGCGGCTCCACCAGCAGCTCGGCACCTGGGAGACACGACAGCACTGACGGCACCGAACGTGACGGCAAAACGTGGCGACAAAATATTACGAGTGGGGCAGATGGAGCTCCACACACCTCCGCTCTGCTGTCGGTCTCTTATCCTGCTCAGCAGCCATGCGATGGCCTCCTGCCTGGTGTCTGAGGCCAGCTCCAGCACCACCAGAGGTGTGAACCCGGGGCCACTCCTGTCCATCTTCCCCTCTCCCAGGGCGCCTGCGCAGAAATGAGAGAGAAGTGAACGGCTCAGAAAATGTCCCGTGGTGCTCCTCAGATTTCTAATCCATTTGATATGATGTACTATTTTGATAATAAAACACGGAATATAAAATCAAACATGATGCAGGTTCAGTTATAAAACAATTATAAAACCTGACAAAAACCAAACCCCCACATTTCCCAGCTTTGAAACTTTGACACTGGGGCTGCTGCTGTGTGCTCCGACAACATCAGGGTCGTTCATGTAAAACGGCAGTCATCGGGACAGAGTCAGATCTCACAGACGGGCTTAGGCAATGTGTCTCGACAGCTGCTCCACCTCCAAGAGTCCTCCCAGCAATACGGAGAATCATTGCTGCTGTAATCTACCTTACAGGGGGTGGATTCGGGTTATCCCACGTCCACAACTTGTAAGGGCAGTGGCCTGGTGAACAGCTGACAGATATAGTTTGTCACACACACACAGAAAGGGGGGGGGGGGGCGGCTTGTATAGGAGCAATGCCTGTTGGTAAAGCATGCATTAGTGGTGAAAGTAGTGTTGGAAAGCGCAGACTGGCACAGTGTGACAGTCCACAGGGCTGACACCGTGAGGTTTCTATAGAGGGGGGGGGGGGCGTACTCACCCAGATCTGTGTCTGTGTAGGAAAACGGCTCTGTTCAGGCCTCGGGGTGGGGGCTGGCCCTGCTGATCTGTGAACAGTCAGATTAGATTATGCGCGACGTGCCCGCGCAGCCTCTGTCTCGCGAGTCCGAGGTGCTGCGGCTGGACCTCGGGAAGCTTGAGCTCCACGTCACGGAGCTAGCTGCGCAGCAAGCTTCAGCTGCTCATGTGGAAATGTTATCAACTAATTAATCCGTTTAATTAATACTTGTTGTTTGGTGACATCGCACAGCTACGATAGCAATCCACACACCGTCACAAATGCGTACCTTTAAAGTCAGGCGGACTGTCATTCCGTTTATTATTTTTATGTGATAAAGTATAATTGTGGAGTGGAGTCAACCATCAATGGTTAATATTAAACATTAACACTTGGTTGAATGAACATGGGAAAGTCTTTTAGAGAAGAAGGCGTGTTCAGTGGGAGTTTAACAGTGTTTCTAACATTTTGGGCAGACTTGCAGGTATGACTCATAATATCCCAAGACTGCGGTTTTGTTCCAAACGTAACATTTTAGCGTGTGCCGCGAGCTGTCGGCGCAAACCAGGTCACCCTGTGCTACGTTTAATGTGCGCAATGTATTCGCAAAATAACTATTAATGTCATTTAGCTACTTACCACGGCTCTCTCCTCTGCTGGGCAGCAGTGTTTAGATATTTGACAGAAATAACGCTACTTCCGCATTGCGTTCACGCGCTGCAGCCGGGTGCGCTTGTTTTTAGTGTTACAGGCGAGAAAAGAAAATGCTGCGACGAGCGGGGAGGGTGGGGGGGCGTGCCCCTGCGGAGCTCCACGGTGAAGGCGCCGCCCGCCGGAGGTGTGCCTGAAACAACAAACCAACCACGTGACCGCGGGTAGCACCGCGGAGGTGCTGCAGTATGGCCGAGCAAGTGGCGACAGAGAACAGAGGGTGAGTATTTCCTCCAACCTACCTCACGCCCCTGCCTGTGAAAGTATGTACAGTAGTTTATAAATATGTATATATATATTAATATGTTATATTGTTTAAATACACCGTTTTTTTTAACACGTAAATACCGTCATTCACACATATACCTACGCACGCTGAGCAAACTGTATACTATGTACTCTGTATAACCTACGTAGCCTGTTACATTAATCATAGTTATTCCAGCGCACTATTGTCCTACTGACTATAAATGTTTTTTATGTATATATATATATGTGTACATAGTCAATGTACACATATGTCAATGTTTGTTTACCTTGTCGAGCTCGTTGTCCTTGTTATTAGCTGTACGTACGTCTATTCCCGCCTATGCACATTGAGAGCAACGACAAACCAGAGTCAGTTTCTTGTTGTTGTCATACTTGCTGCAACATGTTGAAATAGACCAGCGTTTAACAGCGTAACCAGTTGGTAAAGTAGTGGTTAAAAAAAAAAGAGAAAAGAAGTGTGTGTTTACCTTCAGGTCAATACATTTACCACAGCACAGTACAGCACTGCAACTACTCTCTCAGTCAGTGTTCTTTGCCCCCTCCTCTCTTTTTGTTTCATTTTGTTCTGGCTTCAGGGTTGTTCAGAGAATGCTGTCTGTTGTCGGTGTTCACAGTCTGGCCAGCAGCGTGTGGGGCTATGTGGACACCACAGTAAGGTAAGTCTGGTCCCTGGCCATCCACATACTGAGACAGACCTCGTGATGAAGCGCAAGACAGTTTTAAGATGCAGCGTTGTTTCAGCACAACCCCAGAGAAATCAGAAATGTTGTTGTTGTTGTTGTTGTTGTTGTTGCTGCTGCTCCTTCACTTGGATGCCCACTGTGCAGAATGATGTGCTGCAGAGTTTGAGGCTGTTTTTCCCATTCCAGCGTTTCTCTGAGCACGCGTACGAGCCAACTTACACGATGTGTGTGATGTGGAACCTTGAAACCTCCCGTGCACGCCCGCTGAGAGTGGACTTCTCAGTGAAGCAGGGAACATCGGCATTTGCATGGTCATAGATTGTGGATTTTTAATGGTGGAGAACAGGAACCTGTAACATGTTGTTTTAATTTACTAATTGGTTTATCAAGTTACTTACTTACTGGAGCACTGGCATAACACACCTCCCAGCAATTGGCAAACGTTACATTTAAACACCATCAACTGCCATTTTATGAGTTACACCCACAGTAGCTAAAGTTCGATCAGTCTGACACAACAGCCCTGCAATAAACCCTAACCTTCATGAAAGTAATAAATCATTTCCGGTGTTCATTTTGCAGGCTGCAGTTCGTGGTGCTGTCCATTTCTATTGCATTATGCTGAGAGGTGTTTCTAACATTGACCAGGGTGGACAAAATATTGGGAACACCACTCAGCTGACAACTGCGCCGGCCGTGATGTGAGGGCGAACCTAAAACACAAGACGTGATTCTCCGCGCGAGCCGCAATATTGTCGGCGCCACCTGAAGATGACATCAAACAAGCCTACAAACAAGCGTCGCAGTAGCTTAAACTTGTAATTACCATAGCATGGGACCGTTTGGATTGAGTGGTGGTGCAGGGGAGTTCATGTTGGTGGGATGACGCGTTTGAAGACAAGCGTTGACCACTGACGCAGGTCCAGGCATGGTCCAGTCTTGGACGTTGATATGCCGATGATATATGGTGTGTGTATGAAAGTTTGAGGAGTTAGAGAGCGCCATGCGTGGGCTGAATGGGGAATACCATAGCGTCAGGGATCTGGCGGCTTTCCTGGTTGGACTCGGCCGCCGCTTGTTTTCATCTACAGAGGCTTTGTTTTTGACATCACCACACATTTTCACAATTCTGCAGCATGATGAACTAACACATATATATATATATATATATTAAAAAAAAGAGCATTCTGTTGAAAAAGTATTTCAGTTGACTGACTTCATGAAATGGAGAGAAAAACAAAATAACCAAAAGATGCATCTAAGTGGTTCTATCCTCTAAACCACACTGTGTTAACAGAGCCTGCCTATTAAGTTAGGAAAGTACCATTTGTGTTATACAGAGTAACCCACACTGAGCAGCTGATGCAAAGGTCATCAGATGTGACGCTCTTAAACACAAATAAATGCTAACATTCAGTCCTTTATGCTGTCATACGCTCTTTTTAATATACTTTTTGACTTGCACCTCGCGCTGTTTTATTTCTCTGCTTCTGTCTAAACCCTCCCGTACTGCAGTGACTCCTTCCTGTAGGTCTTGAACATGATGCTCATAAAACCTGATGACTGAAGTGGAGTGTTTTTGTTTTTTTTGTCTGCGTAGGTGGTGCTGGATCCCCAACTGGCTACCGTCGTGGTGCCCCACGTCTCAGATCCAGCTACAGACCGCGGAGGACAAGATGCTGCGATGTGAGGATCGGCCTCCCTAACTTTTAGTTTCCTCATGTAACAGAATGGGGGAGTTATTAATGAAAAGAGTAATAATTAGATGATACAACTTCATTTCTACTGTGTTCTATTTCCGTGCAGTGCGAGCCACCATGGCCATGCGTCCAGCAGTTTAAACAAGATACACATTATCTATGATAAATCCTGCAAAGATCATGCAAAGATCATCAGCTCTGCACGTGACCTGTGTGAATCATGTGGTTGTAGAAATCAATCAAAAGTCATTTTGTTGAGCCATTTCAGGAATATAAACATAAATATGTATCTTCAAAAATCAAAATCACATTCTTTAAGCCATGTTCTCTGATCGCGCCACACAGATCCTGCAAATGCGTCATGTCCTTAAACATACACCAATGCACTTGTGCATCATACTCAAACAAGATGCCATTGACCAAATAGTAGAAACAAACGGCATCATATAACAATGAGGTGGTGCAGTCGTGTCTTTGACCAACTGAAATGTTTCTCTCTCAGTTAAAAGAGATAATCCCACACATTTTATTTTTATTTTTTATGACATTCCGTTTAAGCTCTACATTCCTCCCTTACTTTTCAGGTGTAGACAGCACTTTCTCCAAACAGTGCGTCCCCATCTCCAACAGCAACCGGCTGTGGACCCTGACCTTCAGCAGCGACCGCGTCAAAGGCAAAACCCCCCTGGTTCTGCTCCATGGGTTCGGAGGCGGCGTGGGACTTTGGGCTCAGAACCTGGACGCTCTCTCCCAGCGTCAGCCCGTCTTCGCCCTGGACCTGCTGGGCTTCGGGCAGAGCAGCAGGCCTCATTTCTCCACAGACACTCAGGAGGCAGAGGACCAGTTTGTGGAGTCCATAGAGCAGTGGAGGGCGAAAGTGGGTCTGGAGTCCATGATACTGCTGGGACACAACCTGGGAGGATACCTGGCTGTGTCATACTCTATTAAATACCCAGGCAGGTGGGTGCAGATTATGGCATTGTTCTTATCATACCGTAGGTTGTGTTGTTTTTCCATTTAAAAAGGGATCTATCCCGTGGTGCTGATCTTGATGATACGGGCTGCGTTTGATGTGATAAGTGCTATACCAAGGGCAAAGCAGCCGTCAGGAAATGTGGATGTAGTTCAATCTGAATCATGCAGCAAATTAGACTATTTACTGTTTTGGTTCACTCTCACCGCTGCCGTGGCAGGCAGATGTTTTCAGTGAAGAAAAACCGCCTGTACGCTACGTGCTCAGCACCAAACAGCAGGCATGATGAAGGCCATGTGATACGGTCAAAAGTCCTAGGATAAGTGAGCAAGTTGGACCTTGAGTGGAGATGTCAAGATGCAAAGGAACCAGAATTGTCCTTCAACCACGACAAAAGAACAAAGTCGACCCTGCCCAGAAGGAGAAAAATGAATTGAATAGTGTTTTGAGTAAAATGAGTCTACCCTTTTCGTGTTAACATGACTGTAAAAAAAAACAAAAACACAAACCAGCATGTGTACAGGATAGAGTTGTAGCAGTGAGCTTGTAGGTCCTGGCAGCCTGTGATAACAGCAGTGTCCTCCAAGCCTCTGTCCTCCCATTAGACTCTATCTCTCCCGAATCACCGACTCTCACTGCGTTTCCAGCTCCAAGCTTCCAGCTCCAGGCCTCCAGCAGGCACCCAGCAGGCCCCCAGGCTCTCTCCAAGGGACAACTGATAAAATGTCCTCAATCCCTTATCACCATCCTTTGTCAGTATTGGAAAAAATCCTGTTCTCTTATTATCTCAATGTTCCAAATGGCCTTTCAGTTATAACACGAGGTGCTCCTAATCAGGGACATATGTCCTTATTTAACCACTTCATTTAGACGCGATACTGAAAATGACCACACAGAAAATTGTGTGAACACACACCTCAACAGTAGTAAGTACAATAGTTCAAACACGAACCAGGAAGTCAGTCAGCCTTGTCTTCTCTTCCATATATGTTTGGGGATTTCTTTGAACTCATCGAAGAAGTACCAAAAGCCAGATATCACATTTTGCTTGAAATGTAAAGCTGAATTAATTTTTTTTTTTTTTAACCCTTTTTGGAGCAGTGGAACAAGCTAAAAACACAAGATTGACATGTTATCAGTGTATGAAGGCAGCATGTTTCCCAAGCAGTTGGCCATTCACATATACAGAAGACACGGAGGAACATCAGAATTAATTTGAAGTGGCGTCGGTAGCTGGGCAGGCAGTGTACAGTGGGTTATTTTTGTTTTATTTTATTTTTTTATTTTGATTTATGTTTGCAGTCCGGGAAACCAAAACAGTAAGCTAAATGATGCTAAAAAGCTCCGTAGAGCTGAGGGGAACTGCAGCGTTCTGTGCTAATTGTCTACGGGTTCGTCATTACGAGCAATGATGTGGCACCTCCACTCTCCGCACCTGTACAGGGTCTATCAGGGCCGCAACACAACAGACTAGACAGGTTATAAGCAACTGTAATATCACAACCGCTTACGTGAAAGTGAAAATGAAAGTAAACTGCTGTTACAAAACAATGTCCATTGTAAATGGTGGTTGGATCTTGCGGTGCAAAGGCTACCGTGGTTGTTTGAGTCGTGAAGTCACAGAGTTATAACTTAATGACTGGTGACCTAAAAGACCCAGGTTGTAAAACAAAACAAAAACAACGTATTTTTTTCTGATGCAAGAGATATTTTACACGTAAGCATTCTGTAGGAAATGAAATTCTAAATAAAACTACCTATACCTTATATTTAAAGGAATAGTTCAACGTTTTCTGGAATGTGCTTATTCGCTATCTTGGAGAGAAAGCAAATACGAGTTGGATGAGAAGACTGATGCCATACATGCGTGTCTCTTTATCATCATGCATGTTTGTCTGCAAGAAGCTCTGTCAGAAATTTACTTAATTTTTTAAACCACAGTTTTATGCTACACTATTAGATCCAGGTTGTCCAGGTTCAGTGACGCCTTGTTCAGGCTTGTGTGAGCTACGAGATTGCACAGAGGAGGTTATGCTTAACGCACTGTCCATTGCAGTGAAATCTGCTGCTATTAGACCACTTCTAAAGAAAGAACATGGACCCTAATGCACTTACCAACTATAGGCCAATCTTCAAAATCCCCTTCCTGAGTAATATCATAAGGAAGGTTGTATATCAGCAACTGAACTGCTATCTTACAGAAAATTATATTTATGATAAAAGAAACTCGGTGGATCTGTCTGGCATCGTTCTCCAGTTATGTTATTCGGAAACACTCCATAAACTTTCATTGTTTGCAGATGATACCCAATAATATCTATCGATCAAGCCAGATGAAACCAATCAGTTAGCTAAACTTCAAGCATGCCTTAAGGACATAAAAACCTGGATGACCTGTGTCAGAACTATCTGATGTTAAACTCAGACAAAACTGAACTGAACTTCAAGGACTGAAGTTTCCCCCTTTCCTGCTAGCTTCATATTTAGCGTACAGACATTACAGTACTTATCTAACTCTAGGCATGAACGCAAAAAAGTTAATTTCCCTAAATGTCGAACTATTCTGTTATCTCATGATAAGACATATTTGTGGGTATGCATAATCCATTCAATTTAACAAAACATTAAATAACCCAAATAGCTGGCAAATATGTATTTTATTTCTTTGTCTCTGGCCTACAGAGTAAAGCACATAATGCTGGTGGAGCCCTGGGGTTTCCCTGAGCGCCCGGACACAGTAGAGGCAGACCGTCCCATCCCAGTATGGATCAAAGCCCTAGGGGCCATGTTCAGTCCCTTCAATCCCCTGGCTGGCCTGAGACTGGTCGGACCACTGGGTAAGACTGGAGCAATACGGTGGTAAAACATAGCACAGTAGCACAGCAGAGACTCCGTACCTGTTTTTCTCAATTAGATTAGATGAAACTTTTCAAAACTAGCTTGGTTTTGACACTTGAGTGTCTCCTCTGTGGCCCCCTGCAGGTCCCACTCTGGTCCAGACTCTGAGACCCGACTTCAAGAGGAAGTTCTGCTCCATGTTCAGTGACAATACTGTGTCAGAGTACATCTACCACCTGAATGTGCAAACCCCCAGGTCTGTCTCGGTTTTCCTGTCCAGGGTCATCCGTCGACATTTTGCCGTCCTGTGCTGAGTTAATTGCTCTCCCGTGTTGCCAACAGTGGGGAAACAGCTTTTAAGAATATGACCATTCCCTATGGCTGGGCTAAGAGGCCGATGCTGCAGAGGATGGACCAGCTTCAGCCTGAGATCCCCATCACCATCATCTACGGATCCCGCTCCAGCATAGACAGCAACTCAGGCAGCACCATCAAAGAGATGAGGCCACACTCTCCTGTGGAGATCATGGTAAGTTTGTGGTGTGCTGGATGAGAGAGAGTATGTATATAATAATCTATAATGTTGGATTCACCAGATGTATCAGATATCCCTTTGTACTGAGTTTCCAGTGTTCCCAGGGAACTCTCAACAGATCCCAGGAAAGGTTATTAATACTGGATTATTCTTAATAGAATTTGTCTTTTTTAATGTACAGTATGGTAAAATAATTACATTTCAAAGGTCCACTAAGGTCCACTTTTGATTTTACGTTATTTATTTTATTTTATTTATTTCGCCACGCTACTATTCCCGAGGTCAAAAACGATCCTAGTAAGAAATGTTGACCCACAAGAAAACTATAGCCAAGGCTATATTAAATGTTAAGGGGGGGGGGTTACTAAATAAATAAAAAATTATCCTTATATTTTGTACAATTGGTCTTTCCCATGTTATTTCCAGTTCTTTTGTGGTACATACAAACTCCATATTTTAGTTCTTACTTTTTATATATCTTTTGCCATCATACACACACTCTCACTAGGGTGTTAATTAAAGGTAATTATATGCTCATACAGGCTCATGAAGCTAATGTAATTGGTTGAGACAGGTTGAAGTCATGGTGCTTCTGTTGTTACTGGACATGTGTTCAAATGGAACTGAAATGTCTTTCCATCTTTGTCTTTATAAAGGTAATAAACCACAGACACAGTGCTCTCCAGTGAAAAAAAAAAACAATACTTCCTTCTATGGCTTCTCATTTGTGTGTGTTGCCTCTTGTTGAAATCGCCCACTTACCGTCATGTTCTCCATCGTCCCGGCAGACAATCCGTGGAGCCGGACACTATGTGTATGCTGACCAGCCAGAGGACTTCAACCACAGAGTTTTGCAAGTGTGTGATAAAGTGGAATGAAGCGGAGACGAGCCCGGTTACTGAACGGAGGAGGAAGAAGAAGAAAAAAGAAAAAAAAAAAAGGGTAGCACCAATGCCAGATCACTTTAGCGCCGCCGTGGAAACGCTGGATTGCACTTCCTCGAAGCAGCAACAAGGAGTGATTGTACGTGGAAGGCATTTCAAAGGAGCAGTGGTCTGAGTCTGGTTGTCACCTGACCCCTGATTCAGTGAAATTCTTAGAAATGGGGTGAATGCAGAGCTCTGAGCTGATATCACAGATCAAGCCCTCTTCGTTTTTTAATGCGATTTACCAGCGTTCCTACGATTATCGAATAATAACCCGTGGGCCTGCATCACATGCTTCTTTTACATAACTCACTTTACACAGCCCCTTGATCGGTTGACTGAATCGTTAAGTTACGCCGTGTTTCTCAGACTTGCCTCTCTCAAATGCAGCGGCATTTTGAAATTGAAAACATTCTGCTGAACGCACAACCGCAAAGCCTCAGTGTTCCGTGAATGAACGCCGTTGTCCGTACGTGGCCTTTAACAGCTCCTGTAGTCGTCTGCTCTGAACATGCAAAAAGAATCGAATTAAACTCATTGATATGATATCGAATACATCTTTTTTGCATATTTTTGCTAAGAAATACAACAAGACTCAATATTTTCCGAGAGTCTTTTCTAATTTGATGCGATGATATTTTATTTAAATGATGTCACACTGACACAGAATCAGTGTCACGTGTTGGGCGTTTCCTGTGTAGCACTTAGCTGGTGCGTCGTGGTTTCCCAGGATGCTTCTGGCACAGACGGGAAGCGTACTCTTGAACACATCACTGTGTCGGCGCCAGGAAGCAGCTGTGGATTCACCAGCAGCCGTTAATAATCTGTTTCGTAGCGTCGGTCCTCTGCGCTTGTTTTGTTTGTTTGTTTGTTTTTAATTATTATTATTTATTTTTATTTTTGTTGGCTTTTCTTTCCAACTCAAAAGTTTCAATTTCAATTATAATAATCGTGAATTTGAACCCAGATCAGCTCTAGTCTAAAGGTTTTACACTCTGGAGCTTGGACTTTTTTGATGGCTATCAACAAAAAAAAAACATTTGAATTCCATAATTGAATTCTTCTATATATTTACAGCTGCCTTTGTTTCCCTGTGGCTCACCTACAGTGTTTTTCTGCTGATCCATACAGTATTATTATTATTATTATTATTATTGTAACTAACTTGTCATTTTGTTTGTGTGTGCTTTCTTCTTCACAAACCCTCAATAGTCCTGTTTACACTAAATAGTCTAAATCAATAAAGATTAAGCCTAGAAATAAGAATTTAGAAGCATTTTAGAGAAATGTCATTTGAAGTTGGTTCTTAATGCTAAAACTAACTGGAGCCCCGAATGGCTTTGGATTGGATGTGTTCCAAACCATTTGTTGTCTGTAGCAATAAGGTTTAAAGAGGCACTCTACCAATTTTTCAAATCAAATTTTTTTTTCGAATCAAGGACTCTCTACCATCTATAAAAAAAAAAAAAAAAAAGATTTATGGATATAAAAAAAAATTATTAAAAAAAACTACAATATAGTTTTTTCTCTACCATCTGCATTTAGACAAACTGAGTGACCAGCACGACATACTGTTGATCACGGCTGGATATTTGTAATTTGCGTCATTACAAAATGTCAATGGGATTTTGAATTGTATTTTGTTTTTGTTTTTTTTACTCCTGTAACAAGACCCAGAAGCTCCAGTTTCACTTTATCTCCCTATGGTGCTTTCTGTGGCTGTTGATGTCATCGGGGGTTATCTACCGCGTTGCTTGAGTTCGTTGTTGTAATGCCGATTGTAGACATGTAAAGATGTCGCGTTGCACAAGTGACTTCCCTCCAGTGACGGCCCATTTCTGCCGTATATTTCTAAAGGTGAACGCAAGTAAAATGTTTGCTTTAGTATGATCACGGCTCACCTGCGTCTCTGTCTTCTGTCAACGTGCGGTGCAAAAACTTTCCTCCTCCCCCTCTCTCTCCTGCTTCTCGTTGGAATGGGCCAAGATGAACCAACATTTTTCCTCCACCTCATCATTTCGGAGCAGTCGGCCCCCTCTGTGTTCAGCAGAGGGCCTCTGCAGTTTCCCCTGACTGCCACTAGAGGGCACTCGTGTGCAGAGGTGGAGATGAGGAGCTTGTGGAAATGTCCAGTCTCCCCTCATTTCTGCCTTTTTATTGAGTTTGCAGGAGGAAAAAAGCAGTCCAAAACTAACATGCAACGTGACATATTGTTTCCACGTTGCCAATTACCAAAAGGCCGTCTGAGGACAGCGAGGAAGGACAGCAAACACCGCTCTGGAACAGAGTGTTAGATGGACTGAGGATGTGCATTGTGGTTTTTTTCCCCTCATCTGTGTCCATCCTTAGATCCGGACTCAACGCGAACACAGATATCGATCATAAAAGACATCCTATCTGATTTTACTCCCTCTTGATCGATGCAGGAGAAATATGCAAGCTCATGTGAAAGTATTTCCGAAGTCATATATTGGGGGGGGGGGGTATGTTCTAAGAATATTCATATTCAGGTTACTGAGAATTTATTTGGAGCCTCAGTTGACTGCTTATATCTGGAAATGCATCCCCACCCACTAAGACTGCAAAACTAGAGCTTTCTTAGGTGGCTTATCAGTGGCATTAGTTGGATATATATATAAGCAATTAACTTGGAGCGCACCTCAGGGTACAAAGCTACATTAATGCCATCCTTCCTCTGACATGAGACCATTAAACACAACATGGCAGGGTGGGGCCACTACACACACACACACACACACACACACACACACACACACACACACACACACACACACACACACACACACACACACACACACACACACACACACACTCCACCGTCGTGGGAGAATATCCCACGGATGAGTCACAGGATTGATTTCAAACACTCATCCAGCCACGGTCGAATCGGACGAGGAGGCGCGTCATGATCAGAAATGTAGTCCAAGCGGAGGCCACCGATGCTCAGAGGTAATAAGGGACCGGGCGTGGGACCACAGAGCAGGGAGCAGCCCATCTATCCCAGCTGGTGCCACCGTAGAGAAGAGAGCCGAGCGAGGCGCTGCAGTTTCGGCCATTTAGAAAATTGTCCATTTTGCTGTGTCATGGCTTGAGGCTCCTCCAGCGGACGGCCATCAAACGGCTTCTGCAACACCCCCCCCAACCCCACCCCCGATCGGAGCCACAGTCTTCCCTGCTTTGCTGTACTGTGGCTCACTGCGACTGCAGGTCCAATGGTCACGTGAGCCCCCACGGGTGAGGACAGGGCTGATATGAACATGCACGCAGCTTGACCCTCTGCTTGCTCAGCCACTCACACACTGGCGCAAACCTCAGCGGGTTGATTAGCCTCTCTGACGTCTGACCACTGCAAAACAAAACAAAAAGTCGTCAATTCTGTGTGCTACTGACTATTGTGTTTGTGAAAAAATGATATAGTTTTAACCTGTTACCGATACGAATCCCGTATCAAGAGTTCTCTAGAAATACGGTGTTTGTATGTTCACACAGGGCCGAATGAGGCAGACTGCTGCACTCACAGAAAATTACATCTACTCCCTCTCCCTAATTAAAAAAAAATCTAAATCTGATCTGACTTATGGACGCAAGATGTCCCCTGCTTCCCTGAAAAGTCCATGGACCGGCGCATGTGTATCTGCTTCTAAATATACTCGTCTGTAGCAATGACTGGGACAGCGATTGTGTCCGGTGCTGATATGAGTGAGCTGAGGAGGAGGAGGAGGAGGAAAAGGCAGAGGGAGATGGAGGAAGAGGTGGAGGAGAGAGACCTTTACTCTGGAGCACAGACCAGGCCGGACCAGACTCGTCTTGTCTGGGTTGCTAGGAGACCGGCAAAAGCGCCTGATCTAATTTATTAAATTCAGCAGCCTCTCGCCTCCTCTGTATCGCTCTCCTTCTCTTCCTGTGTCTGTCTCGCTCGCTCACTTTCAGGGCCTCCATGCTGCTTTCCCTATCTGCCGTTATCTTTCCCACCCTCTAAGGCGCTTATCTCCCACCCTTCCTCTCCTCTCCTCACTCTTTCTCTGCCCCCCCACCCCCTATTTTTATCAGGCACTCCCCGGTTGCCGCGTCATGTACGTGTGCATATATCTTTCACTCTCTCTCTCTCTCTCTGTCTGTCTCTCTCTCTTTCCCGTCCATCTCAGACCTCTGACAGCGTATCCCATCAGGCCGTGCGGCGGTGCCACCCCCGTATCTTTTTTTTTTTTCTCCACACCGAGCCGCGAGTACCGCCCTCCAGCAGAGCAGGCCAGCAGACCTTCTGCGACTTACCAAGCACACAAGAGACACACACACACACACACGCAAACTGCATTACCATTTAGACTGTGACTTTGTCTAGCTGCTGCTGCTGCTGCTGCTGCTGCTGCTGCGCTCATCGCCTGAATTATTCATCCAACATTGCCATCGCTATCAATGATCATTCACATTCAAGATAATCAATGACGGAGGAGGTATTCGTAGGGAATGCATTTGAGCACCTTTGCCAGGGAAGTTGTATCCCCCGAGACCGAACAGTGGTGGTTGGGGTGAAAGACAGGAGGTTGTCAGAACAGCTCCAAGCGGAATTAACTGAAGGCGAATTCAAAAAGTGAGACAAAGTGAGTTCTGTTGCGAGACCGCAGACAATGCTGCACTGCGATACAGGGGTGGGTGGGGGGGGGGGGGGGGGGGGTAACGTGGAATAAGGGGAAAAAGTTCCAGCGCACAGGACAAAAGACAAACAAACGCCAAAAGTCAGATGCTCAAGGTAGAAAGAGAGTGAGCGGCCGGCGTGGAAAAGGACGCAAACATGCATGGAAAGACTGTTTTTTTGTTTGTTTTTTTGTTTATTGTCCTGCTCAAGATGGTGGTCACGCGGCAGCTCCCATCACAGGTCAGCGCAGGTCATGAGAAATGAAAGGCTGTGTGATGAGGGAACACTTACAGCAGAACACAGTGACTCATGTCTCTCTCTCTCTCACACACACACACACACACACACACACACAGCCTGGCATGTCCATTGTAACTGGAATCTACAGTCATAAAACGGAAAAGATGTGCAAGGCATCACACTGAGCTCAGCCACAGTCACCCTCCTCATCCCGCTGCCGGGAAAGAAAGACAGTTGCCCCCTGGGAAATGTTGTTCGCCTCGTCATGAAGGGTGTAGTCGATCGTGACCTCGGCGGGTTGAGATCAGTGGCACCACCGTGCGCGCGCAGGCCTCCGTCATCATTTTGCTAGCCGCAGCACGGCAAACAGGGAGGCAGCAGGTTGCCCAGACGCGCCGATGCCCTGCTCCCAGTCCTGGATGAGATGTGACGCCTCAAAGCATCAAACGCCCGCGAACATAAACGGCCACTAAAGCGCTTGCTTGAACCAGAATTTTTAGCTGTCCCCTCACCCATTTCATCCCACTACGGCTTTTAAAGTTTATGAATCATCACCACCCTTAGGTGCTCCTGTGTGTATGACAGAATCAGAGGGTGATGAAAAAGAGAAATAATACCCACCCACTGATGTAATGCCCCCAGGGAACTGAGAGCCTGAACAACATTTTAATAAAAAGATGTAGTAGCTTGTGTTGGCGTGCCTCCATCTATGTGTGTGTGTGTGTGTGTGTGTGTGTTTGGAGATCTGAAAGCCATAACATGAGAACTTAACTGCCACTGATTAAATGGAGGTGGAAGCTTTATGACTGATGTTTACAGATCATAGAGTCCTGAAAACACTGCCTTATGTTTCTCCTCTTTAGTTTCCAGACTCTCTGAGCACTCAGAACTCCTGGCATCAACATATGGTCTCGCACATCTGTACTTCTACAGATGGAGCTTACTCACAAGGTGAATTGTCACATTTCACCCAGTTAAAAGGTACTGAATGGAGCTATATACATACAATTTACATGCATTAATTGCTTTTTATTGCCAATGTGACCTCCCTGACTTCCTCGGTTGCCTTTTAACAGCCCGAGGACTGATTTCGATGTAAGGGACTCGAGACGCGTTCAGAATGGACTACTTCCTCTACAAATGTGGTTAAAAATAGGGTAGCTCATTCTGTCAGGTAGGAAATCTCTATCAGAATGGAATACTGTCTCTATAAATGTGGTTGCGAAGTGGAGAACGTTATTTCCATGCACCCAAACAGCTGGTTTGACTGTCAGAAGTTGTTTGAAACACTGTTTGATTTTGCCTCGCTTATTTTAGAGATGACATGTAATCTAACCTGATTTCACGTCATTTACCTGTAGAAGACCGCTCCATCCACGATGAAAATCTCTCGCCGATTGTTTTTGGGGGGGGGGGGGGGGGGGGGGTTTGTTGATGGTCTGCGTCTGAAGTGAGACTCCCGTTCGGTTCTATATGAAAACTCCATATAAAAAGGTGCTAGCAATCTACATACAGTGACTCGTTAAAAGAAAGACTAACACACAAGTACATAAGTATTTTCATATATTCTGTACGTTCATTTATAAATAAAAGTATTCTAAGCATAAAAGTATTTTGCCATTTGCCTACAAATTGTTAAGTTGTGCTTGTAACAACCTGCTTTTGCACTCAGTAGGGGGGGGGGTGACATTAATGCCGAGATTGGAGAATGCAATATTAATGGTCCCCAGAGGATGAATCCTACCGACTTAGGTGTTCTGTAGTGCCACGTTGCCGGTTGACACATTTGGTTTGGAGTGAAACGTCTGGACGTGTTCTGTTGGACAGACTGCAGTGAGTTTTGGCGGGGAAGGCGCTCCTGTTCCCCACAAGATGAAACGGAACGACTTCCTGTGATTCACACAAATGCAGCTCAGCGTCGGTCCAGTCAGGAAGACTTAATCGTTTTCTCATTCATTCACATCCCTCCCTCTCCTGTTTCTCTAATCAGCGAATTGTGGGGCGACTACTCTCTCACTGTCCAACCAGATTTAGCCACGATCTCCATCAGCCAATCACATTGCACTGCCCCCTTAAAATATGATGGCGTCACGTTACTAATCCTTCCCTTGAACGCAGAGTTTCTTTTTCTTTTTCTTTTCTTTTACCCGGGGCATCACAAACTTTTCTTGGATGCTGCTTAGGTTTTTTTCCGCCATATTCTCCGGATTACTCGTAGTGCTCCATCAATCCTTCAGCTCTGGCAAATCACGTCTTGTCGTTTTAATAAAGACTAAAGAAAACAATCAACAATGTCTTCCTGCACCGACTTCTTTTGTGAATCCCTTGTATGTGGGTTTGCCATTAAGCAAAGTAACAGAATGCAAATACACTGCAATGCCATTGCAGAACAGCGCAACAAGCTGAACGTCTCACATACATTTGACACACAGTAGTATTGTCTAACATGGCTAATGGAGGGAAACAGTTGCCTTCACATCCAGCAATAAAAAAAAATGTAAAAAAAACAATCAAACCATTAAAAAAAAGCCTCCTGTGCCTTGAAACTGGGTTGATGAGCACAGCGAGACTGGAGCAAGGCCTGCGAAGCTGCAAGCGGTAAAATGTAAATGATGAGCGAAAAGATGCTTAAAAAAAGTTGCATAGGGCTGAAGGTTAACTGCAGAGTGAGGTGATGATTCCCCTCTGGGTTCGTTACTACAAGCGACCCGTTCTGTTTCACGAGCTGCTCGTCACATCATATACCAAATATTTATAGAGTACAGCTTCGTGGTGAAACATTCTGACCAGGTTATGTTTCAGCAAGCACAAATGTTGTATTTGCGGACTAATTTTATCACTTTAATTGAGGTTCGCGCAATCTTCTCGGAGGTCTCGTCTCTACCGTATTCCTGGCCGTTTGTTTCTTCTCATGTTTGTCTTTCCCCGCTCCCTCCAAGCACAATCTTGCCATTTGAAAACGCCTTCAACGCTGCCGGGGGATGTCAGGGGAGCATCACTGCACGGCTGAACAATGCCTAGTTTGTCTCATTGTAATTCCTCACCACCGACAGTACCGGCGAGTTCACAGAGAACTGTCAACCAGATTAATGAATGGGTTCACTGGCCGCACACGCGTGTACACACAACCCCCCCCCCCCCCCCCCCCCCCCCCAAAAAAACAGCAACCTGTCTCCTGTCTTGAGGTTTGACTCGGTTTGCGAGACACTTTCGGTTCTGTTTAAAGGCATTCAAATTCACATCCAGGAGTTTCTCGTCTCGTCTGCGCATCGACCCGCAGAGGGGAAACAGCGGGACGGCTGGCGGACGGCTGGCGGGCCGCAGCGTCACTTTGGATCAGGTTTCATCCATTTCATGCAGATGAGCTGAGATTCCATTTGTGGTGCGAGCTGTCAGCGGCAAATTGTCACCCGGTATTGCCTCTCATACTGCATGCGACCATGATCGGTAACTTTGCAACACACTGCAACCGGTTGCGTCTTGTTTCAAAGTGTAGCTCCGACAAGTATACCTCTACTTTATATAATTAGATCATTTCGCACTGCAATCTTTTGTTCTGTCAATATCGTGATCAAGTGTATCAAATAGACTGCCCCGGTTTAAATTCAGACGAATAAACTAGAACCACTAAATTAAAAAAGGGGAACTTCCCGTTGACTCGAGTCTTGTTTCAAGTCAAACTGGAGTTGGAGTTACTTTTTGGGATTCATTCACCTTGTCGCGTCTCGCCTCGTTGTCTCACCATGGAACGGTGAGCGAGTGTCTCAAAAATGCTAAACCCGTCAGGTCAAAGTTAACACCTTTAGTTAAAAGATTTGGTTTCACAACTGACCTGCTCTAATATATGAGATCTTCGAGGAGGACACTAATCTCAAACAGGCTCCAAATTCAGGCCCCGTATAGCCTTAAACTCAGGAAAGGCAAACATTAAATATATAATAATATAAATGTGGAGATCGACTCTTGTATGACTTACGATGCACCGAGAGCCAGGGGGTGGTTCACTTAGCTTAGCATGAAGACTGAAAGCAGGAGGGAACAGCTAACCTCTGGCTCTGTGCTACCGACACCTCCAACCCTCACCAATTAGTTCCTGGTTGTTTGTTTGTTATACTTCGTGTAATTTGGCCTTTTAAACCCTGTTGTGTTATCGCTGAAATCCTTTGGACATGTCGAAATTATAACAATATGGTATAACATCTGTTAATTTGAGCACACAAATGAATCATTTAAAAGCACAAATATGTTTTCTTTTCTCCGTAACACCGGCTATGTAGAAACCCTTGCTAATACTTCACAGACATGTCTTTCAATGGATTTATTTCTTTGTTGACTTTTCACAAGGCAGATGCTATTTGCACCCAGATGCCATTAGCCTACGGTGCTACTTGCACCTGGGGTTGAACCTAACCAAACTGCAACCGTTTCACAAAGTCAACCACGTGTTAGAAAGCCTTTAGTTGGGTTTTGGAAAAGACAAACGGTTTGGGCTAAAAAAAAACAAAACAAAAACCCATTAACTTCCAGTTTCACATGGGACTCAAACAGCAGCCTCCCAGGCGAAAGACCCGTGTTTGATCCACCAGTTTACAGCATGGACTTTGTCACCTGACTTCCTAAAGCCTATCTGCGGCCGGCACTAAACCCCTGCAGCCCAAAATAGATTAAAACGAGCACCTGCCGCTGTCATGGCGACGCTCAGACCACCAGCCATCACCAGCGGCGCTCAATTACCACCCTCGGTCGAAACCTAACACTTACGCCGGGTGTAAATGGCCGGATAGCTGCTGTGAGACTATTCGTACAATACGACAACGCCGCCATTTACAAATTCTTTCTGTTTTCCTGGCTGCTAGATGCAATTTTGTATCTGTGGTGCGTCGCATTTAAAAATCAAGCAATTTCAGGCTGCGCGCACAATATAACCTTATTGTCCGCTGTAGTGAAAATGTGTCCTCGACTACACCTTTGCAGAACGTTAAGACTTAGGTTTAGACAACAATATGTAAAGTATGCAACGTATTTCAACAAAGGCGTCTACTACCAGTTTAAAGTTTACTTGAGTTCGTCATGTCTCCAACGTGAATATACTCAAATGAGTATACGCTGTATATGTATATATTCTTTCTTTAGTGGGTTTATCAGCTGTTTGAGCCAGAAATGTCTACACGCGAGATTAGCTGAAGTGAGGCATTTCTCTCGGCTGCTTTGCATTCTAGTCTGTTGGGGTTGCTGTCGGCGGAGAAGTTCTGCTTCGTCTTTGATGGATTTCTCCTCGAATGAAGTATTTATCGTCCAAAAAAAGTCTAGACAGAAACCTCCATAGCTCAAAAATCTCCCCTGGGATGTCTTTATGTGATGTCACAGAACAATATACCAAAAAATGTACAAGGTGCATTCCCAAAGGCTGTTTCTTTCTTCAGTGCTGGAGAGCTGGCTGGATGGATTTTGCCAACATGCGCGGATATCAATACAGCTAGTGATCTAGTCTTGTGCAGACTGTTGCAGCGTAAAGAGGGACTATATTATCCGGAGGACATCCTGGATGGGATTTTACAATTTGAGCACAAAGACGGCAGCAGAAGAATTAAGAGAAGCATAAAAAGCATCTGGAACAGAGATGTATTTTTAACACCGTCCAAGGGTCCCTCTCTCTTTCTCTCCCTTTATCTCCTTTTCATTTTCTTACCTTCTTGCCCCCTCCCCCCCCCCTCCCCCTCCACATCCATCCTTTCTTCATCAAATGGTAATGTGTTTTAGCACAGCAGAGTGGAAAAATACAGTTTGTTGCCCTGCGGATGTTGTTTGTGCCTCCCACCCCACAGGACTGCTGGCCCTATTGTACACACACACACACACACACACACACACACACACACACACACACACACACACACACACACACACAGGTACCCACAGATTCTGCTCATGGCAGGCCTCGGCAGCTGTGACATGGTACAGGGAATATGAAAGCAGAGGAAGGAGAGAGAAAGGCAGGGATGAATAGAAGAAAAGGAGGAGCGCTGGAAAGACTGCAAAGTGCCACAAGCAGAGAGAGTGAATAGGGAGGATGGGGACGGTGGCCGCGTGGAAACAGATGGAGGGAAATCTAAGGAGAAGAAATGGAGAGGGAGCGCTGAAAAGAGGCAAGGGGGGGGGGGGGGGCAGGAGAGAGATCTTGCATGCCAAAATCAATGAGAAGCTGGCTGTGTCGGGTTATGTGCAAGCGGAGAGAAAACAGAAATACATGCCTATAAATACCCTGCAACCACGATCGACAGCAGGGTAGCAGCGAACAAAGGGGGGGGGGGGGCGATCATAATACATGATACCGATGATATTGTATAGGTGAGGTGGTGTGTAGTCACCCACTACTGGCGTCTGCCAGGCGAGGCAGAGCTCCCCAGTGCCCGCAGTGACACATACATGCAGGTCTCCATGGCAATAGCTTCATGTTGGTGATAATGATGATGATGATGATGATGATACACACCTGCCCACAGCATGTCTGTCCTTCTGTGTCTCTGTCTGTCAGAACCCCCCCCCCCCCCACACACACACACACACACACCCACCCCCCCAAGTGGGGTTACCATAGCAACCAGGGGAGTCCCAGCTGATAGCAGGGATGTTGGCTGGTGACAGGAAGACGGGCAGGTGTGTAGACAGATATGCAGGTAAAAAGGAAGGCAGGCAGGAGAGAGAGAGAGACAGAGAAAAGTGGAATTTTTTTGAAGGCTGATAGAGTCACCACCTTTGAATAACTTATTATTAATTGATTATTAAGAATTAACGGCATTGCTACTTACTTAAAGGAATAGTTCATGATTCCCCTTTCTTTCCAGAATTGGCATGAGAGGACCGATACCACTCTCAAGTCTGCGCCTTAAATAGAGCCGAGGCCAAACGCGATTAGCCTAGCTTAGCATAAACACTGGACGCAGAGGGGAACCGACAGCCTCCGGCTCTGTCCAAAGTTGTATCGCTGCATCTTTTTTTGTTTTTTTTTGTTTGGTCTTAACACAAGCAGAAACGGGAAATTTCAATCATGGCAATTTGTGTTTGAAGGGGAGGTTATGTGTTGTGACGGTTTCTTGGCAAACCAAGTCTTTTTTTCTTGTCACAACAAGCTGTAGAATATTTACATATTAGCATCTTATGAAGTTGTGAGCAAATAACTGCCTATTTACACAGCAAGCACAAACTCCTGAGGAAAATATCCGGCTCTTTAGCTGCTAAATGCTCCACTATGTTCACCAGCCATTTGATAACTTTGGTGGTGAGTAGGTGGTGTGCAGTGTAACTTTTCCACTGAAAACAGCTACCTGCTGCTGGAAACAAGGTTGATGAGAGTAGTGAGACTGAGCCAACACAGTAAAATAGCAGGCTGTAAAACCAAAACAATGGGCTGAGAACTATTTGATCCATTGTTACATAAGAATATTGGAGGCTCAACACCTCCTGGCTCTCGCTCCATACTTGAGGCACAGCCTGAGAATACTGATTTACTCACGTCAGCCTCAGCAAGAAAGTGCTTTAATATGATGTACTTCCTGTTAGACTGTCTGTCGGGCTGGGACATAGCACAGCGAGGGATTGCTTTAAACTCTAAGAACTATTGGACATAATAATACAAAATATCATAAAATAAAGAAGTGCCATCCCTCAATTCTCAACAGAGAAGTCCCCCACCTGACCGGCCCCCTCCCTCACCTTGACATCACACACAGAAGCTTCCCTCAATATTGTCCTGCATACAGACACATTATTGATTAGTGCAAACGTTTATAATAGTCACACAGAGTTAAAACACTAATACATAGCAGCATTTAAGCAATGAGAAAGACACGTATGAGTGTGTCCTGGATGGGTGTGGCCGTTGCAGGGAGTATTCGCCGCCCAGCCAATTCCTCAAGCAAGTAGTCAAGCAAAGGAGACCACATTCCAGTGAAGGACCTCTCATTACCCTTCAGAACTGCACTGATTCTTTCATGAGGGAGGACCCGGAATATCTCCCTGTACTACAGTGTGGCAGTAAGTGGCGTCCCAGTTAATCAAAATACATTTTCTGGCCAATAATAAGTCATTTTTGAGAAAGATGAAAGATGCCACTCAGTTCTTGAGAGACTGTACCCCAAAATCTTTGAATCAATTTACATTGTCAAAAGTAATGATGATATGTTCCAATCTCCCTTTGACACTTATTACACAGAGGTGATCCTGTTTAGCATGTAAGGAGTTATGTAGAGGATGTAGTATTTTATACTGTGTCTCTCTCCGTCTATTACATGTAAAGGTGGACCTGAACGCTTCAATGGCTTCCTGCCAATCATCCTCAATATACTCAGAAACGGGGTAGAGATTGCTTGTGATATCACCGGGGCTGAGAGAGTATGGAGGGGGTAAACTCTTAGATCTAACAAAATGGCAGATCTGGAGAGAACCATAAACGTGTTCTTTAGGAATACTGAATTGTGACTGTAGTTGCGGTAAAGTCATTAGTGCGCTATCATGGTCACATGCCCCGTTGTCGTGCCGTAAGTCAAAAATATTGGGAGGGAGACCTGGGTGGAAAATCCTGGTTCCTTAGGAGAGGGGTCAGGGATGAGGCCCAACTTTGTTAATCAGATTAATCAGATTAGCTTTAATATCACTAGGTAACTTCTTTCTATCCGTAAAGGTAGCATTTCTAGGGGGTACAAGAGCTACTGTTCCAGCAGTTAAGACCACAGAAACTAAAACCTCATCAAGACTCGTTTAAAATCAGTGCAACGACAATATAACTCATTCGGTGGCCACATCAGATTAATCCTCAAGACTGAGAAACAGCTAAAAAAAAAAATCCAATGCTGTTCAGAAAAGTGCAGCGGTTGCAACTTTGTAACAGCCAGTAGACACAGCGCTTCAAAACGTGAACAAAGTGGATCTATCACGCCGAAACTCACTGCTTACGACATTCTTAATGATGAAAAACCCTGTTCAGCCTCGCCTTGTTTTCCGCCCCTCCAGATGTAAAACAATTCCAACACAACTGGCTGACCAGGCCTGCAGGTTACTCAGCGTTTCTCCCATTTACAGTAGGAGCTAATTTAGTCCTAAAATACTTTCCGAATTGTAACCCTCTCTTCACTGATAATCGTGTTATGTGTGAGGAACTCTATGTGCTGATTCGGCTCTGAATATCTAGGTTATCAATATCTAAATATTAGCACATTAAGTCCAAATCCACAGTTCTGACTTGGTTATCCAGTGTTTAGCTCCAAGTTTCTTCAAAATGTTCCCAGGTTCTATAAAAGGAGATTGGCAGTAGCAACCCTTCAAAGAGAGTGATAAGACCTCCACCACACAGAAACACACACACACAATAACTGCTCTTAAAAGGAGTAGAAAATGTATTTACAGAAGGTTATTCATTTGCACTTCCAAAATGTACCTTAACATATAATTGTTTTTCTTTCAACAAAATATGTACAAGAACCTCATTTCTCAATAAACCACATTATAGTCTGTTAGTCTTTAGTCTGTTTCAGTGTCCCTTCAATAAAACTGATGGTTGGGCCCAACAAAAAAAAACTAAAAATAGATAACCTCTGAGATCTCAGAAAAAAAAAAAGATGGAAAAATATGATCCTTCTGAACAAGATTGCCTTGACTAGGCTCCCACCACCCCTCAGGAAGGCGTCTCCCAAGCAGCAATGATGGTCCAACCAGCAACAAGGACAGCTCCAATGGTCGACAGAAAATAGTCCCTCAGAAAAACCAGCCTCAGTCAACAGTCAATATATAGTCAATTTTCACAGTTTCAGTACCTATATTTCTTGCTTTGACATAGAACATTAACAATAACAAACACTTCTTTTTCCTCCTTTGAAGTTACAAAATAACACACGTTACATCTTCCAACACACGTTAACTTTGAACACTTTTCAAATACACACGTATTGCCTACACGTGCTTAACTAGCCGCGCACGTTGCACTTAGTTTAGCCGCCAGGCCGCCATTAGGCAACAAGTGCTAGCGGCTGAATAGCACAGCAACACACCGTGCTTAGCGTGCAGCGACATATTTCGATTTCATACTGACTGATTTTGGTTGAGCTTAATTCTTTGAGTAAAATGTCACTAGCGAAGCAAAATAAAATTCAAATATTACCACACAGAACCGAACATGCTAATTCATTAGCTTGTGTAGCTAACTCACCAGGATAATGAGTAATGACGGCGGAGTTTTTTTTTCCACACCAACCGCTCTTCCATACAGCCACGCCGCAGCACAACAAGGGTCTCCCCTGATAAACACCGCCAGCTTCACCTGTCCAGTCCGACGCCAAGTGTCTCGCTCCGCAATCTTTCTCCCCGTCTGCGAGTCTCCCTGACTCTAGCCGGTCTTCCTACACCTGCCTGAGCGACGTGCTCCCCGGTGGCTCTGTGTGCGCGTACGCGGATGTAAAAGCGAATTTACACGCTGCCTGCGCTATTTTACTAACGGTGCATTCAGGGGATGCGCGTAAATCTGGCTACTAAAAATAACCTGGGCTACGCGAATCAAAAGATTTGGACTGATGCGTCGTTTTCCTAAATCGGCCAGATTCGAGCTGTGCTCCCAGATATACTTTTGGAAAAGGGTCGACAAAATGTATTGAGGGTCATACATACACACGTGCTAGCCAAACCATCGTGGTTGCCAAGGATCAAAGTGATCTTTGATGTCGGGATAAGACTTTCTCATGATTCTCCTGATGGAAGAAGACGGGGTCTGTGCTGACGACATCCCCTGCAAGACCAGCCCTCCACGACTGCCCGCCGACTCCTGCAGGTGAACTTCTGTAGTACTGTCTGTAGTATGTAGTACTGTAGTATTTTGCTTTTATATTAGATTGCGCAGTAATGAAACAAAGTAGCAGATTTAACTTATTGCATCAATGGGGGGGGGGGGGGGGGGTCTACTTTCAGTTTTCCTACCTGCAATACTTGCTCCAACAGCGGCAATGAGCTAGCCATCACATACACATTACTGTCATGGTGTTCAAATGATGATCCTATTTGTGCACGGCAGTGAGCCACAGCTGTGTTGATCGGATAATCAATGGAAAGTACATGTCGGCTATGGACGCCCAGGAAATGCACAAGCCTCAACCGTTATTGGAATGTCTTTACGCATTGCTGTCCATCAAAAAGGAGGTTTTTTGACTTGATGCACTGTTGTGTGACAGTGGCAGCAATGTGTTTAGGTTCAGGTGGGCTGTAAGCTACGTGAAACTAGTAACAAGACGCAGACAATGTGCGCGAGGGCACAGAGGTTTCCATGGTTATTTTCCCACAGCCTCCTTCTGGTTGCTCAAGATTTAATCAAGGTCACCACCGTGGATCTGGAATGTGTAACAATGATGTGAAAATGAGGCTGCAGATGGAACACATCACACCTGCTTCCTTTGGATGGCTGAACCGAGGACATTAATCTCTACTCTGCCTCCCTGGCATCAACGTCAAATTCAGAGATAATTGCCGACTGGCTGAGGAGGGAGTGTATTGAACAGACAAACAAAACTGCCCACTATGTTGTCCACCATTGGATTGGCACTCCCACCAAAATGCACAGGCAAGAGGAAAAATCTACAATGACCTTAAGCCCCCCCCCCCGGATAGTTTTTATGCGATTATGTAATAACAACCACTGAGAGGTGCCCACTATTGAAAACGTCCAATTCTAAGTGGCCTTAAAACTGCATCAACAAATACTTTTTTTGAGCAATTGGTGAAATGTCAACTGAGCTCTTTTTGCCTCTTTCAGCTCATTGTTTTTGGTTTTGCGGCCCTCGACACAACGGTTTTGGCCCAGTCCCAGTGCTCTCAATTGACGTCTCCCAACTGACAGTTTCCTTCATGAAAAGGAGGGTGACTATTTGACTCACACTGCTACGTCACTCTGTGTCTGTTGGGTGTGTAAATAGCAAATAGTTTGCGGACACGTTTGCCGTATCAACGTTGAAAGCCGACATTATGTCAAAGGTCAAAAGAGTCTTTTGGACTCTTGATTTTGCCCTGAAGAACATGTGCAAGTGCATCACAGAAGTCGAGCTGGATCGTCTGTGGAGCTATAATTTCCCTCCCTTCCGTCCTCTGAGAAACTGTCTTTCCAGTCTGCTGGTTGTGTTGGTTGAGAAAAGTGCACATGCGCAATTGACCTTGCCGGAGCGAGACAAACAGAATCACAGCAGACCTGTAGACCAGGTTTTCTTTAAAGCTAAAATCTGGAAAAAATCTCTATCGCACCAAGTTATAGCAGAAGTTATCTGAAGGCACTTGACATAAACGGCAGGTCTAGACCCAACAGTTCCCACCGTGAGCAAGCAAGGAAAGGCGACAGCGGCAAGGAAATACTTCCTTGACCTCGAACAGAACCAGGCTGGGGGGGGGGGGACTTTATTAATTCGCTGTGCCAGCAAGTCAGTGTCCATAGCTTAATAGTCGTGTGGCTTTCTAGGTCGCAACGCCTGCAACACTGCAAGTATTGAGCTGTGATTCAGACCACGGGTGACAATCCACCGGCAGAGAAGAGAGAGAGAGAGAGAGAGAGAGAGAGAGAAAAATACCCACCCACACCACTGCACACACACACACACACACACACACACACACACACAGTTCAAGACACTGAGGCACATGCACTGGTTAACACACACCAGCACACGGCACAAAAAAAAGATGATTCATTCCCTAAACTGCGGGCGGTAGGTAGCCTGGCGTCCGGGGAGATGCTTACTGGACTGTGAGAATTTCCAGTCCAAACAAACAATGAGACGCGGTGACGCTGCTCAACACTTAGCAGTTTGACCCCAGTTTGGCTCCAACACACACACACACACACACACACACGTACACTGAGAGACATTTCCGCTCAGCGTTTAAAATACGGTAACGTGCATTTTACGTGGACCCCAGGAAGAGTGGATGTGGCCACAGTAACTACAAATTGGAAAACCCCAGTAAACATCAATTAAGAAATGGTTATAGTTGATACGTTTATTGAAATCTATTTAAGATAAATATACCTGGGAAAAAAAATCCTATGAACCATATACAGAGCAAAAGGTATGAGACCTTGGAGTAGGAGCCTGGGAGGTGTCAGGGCGAATATGTTCAAATTTCTAAATCGTGGCCTCTAATCGCTTATTAACGTCCTGGTATTAATAATGTCATCGCGTTGATTTCATTTGCCTTTGGTGTCTTTGCACTCTCAGCACGGAGGTAGCTGCAGCTCTTGGACCAGGACTCTCAGGGTCTGTGTGGGGCGAGAAAGTTAGAAGTGAGCCTGCAGCCTGCTCCCCATCTCTGCTTGAGGCTAGTGGCTCGGGGGCTACGTTGGCCCCCACCGTTTTCTGATCCTTGTCGTTAAAAGATGTCCGTCATGGGTCCAGGCAATGTTGCACCCACGTTTGTCATCAAGTTTACGTGGCTAACATGCTCGCAGGCGGTTTCCAGTGGACACAGAGCAACATTAGCAATGCATTTGGGGTCGTGTTTTCTGGACACCCAATCCTCTCCTTTAAGCTCTGTTAATTTTCCCGGGACTTGCACAGTGAAAGCGAAAGGCGTTAAAGCAACTTTAAAGTGTGTTTTCGGGCTTCACAGCTAAAACATTGTATTTATATCATTTTTTCTGTTCACATTTTTATCAACCTTGATAACATGTTGTGCTCATTCCAGACGGAGGGGGGTGGGGGGCTGGGAAAAGCATACTTAACTTTTGGCAAGTGCACAATAAAGCATTCGCTAACAACCTTTATAAGGCATTGTTCTTGCTTTAGAGCCGGTGGATGCCAAAAGCATAGTTAACTGTTAATAAGTGCAGGCCTTATAATAATAATAATAAGTCCTTATTACCTTTACCTTAACTAATGGTTAGTGCAAGGACCTTATTATATAGCGCCACCGAAAAATGGAATTAAGTAAATAATACCATTAATTTGAGGTATTAAAATAACTTTATGAAACTGCATTTGTAATTTCTCAGGTTTCTCAAGTCAACCCCCCCCCCGCCCCCACCCACTTAGTCCTATCAAGCTCTGAAAATAATTAACTTGACGTCAAGAAATTTTCTATTAGCTGCACCTTTTTCCACACGTCTGATATTGCTTTGGCAAGTCCTTTTAGGAGTCGCCTAATCGTATTTTCCCCATGAAAGATATTTTATTAAATTACTTTGGACACGGCGTTACCAGCTCGTCCCATTATAGAGGCCCTCCCTCCCTAATGTGACAAATGTACCATTGTCTCGTGAGGTCTGCCAGCGATGTCAACCTCACCGTTTTCACGTCGACTTTTTGGCAACGCCGCATTCGACTGTGAGGACAGCCTTATTATTCAGGCAAACGACCAGGAAAAAAAAAAAAAAAAAACTTCATCAAAATGCAATCTCCAGCGTCTTTTTTTTTTTTTTTTTCCAACGGCAGGATTGTCTCCCAGAAGTTTCTTCTCCTGGGCTTCTTTCCTTTTGCCTCTATATTTTATGAGTGTTTTGTCTCGCAGGGCCTACTGCGTCTGTTTTCTGGGGCGGCTGCTTGCACAGTTTCCTCTGTGATGTTTTCTGATGGCGGTATTTCATCTTTTATTACATATCTAACGTGTTGTAACATTTGTTTTACCTATGATTTACCGCATGTCAGCGGTTTCCAGTCAGTGAAAAATCTGAGAGGCATCGGGATCACTAACAACATTTCTCTGCCACACTAAAGGATTCTTAGTTGTTGCAGTTATTGTTTCTCCCTGTGAATAGCTTGGAGAGGTGAAATAATCTCAGAAGGTCAAAAATCACAGAAAAGACACACCTACAGCAGAAACACGCTTTCGAAATGACACCGACTAAAACACTGGCTTGTGTCGAGCTCAGCACACACACACACACACATTCCCCCACACACAGCATCTGCTGTCAAGCACAAGTTAATTGCAAGGTGGAAGAAGACTGGGGGGAGGGGGGGGGGGTTCTTGAAAACACACACTCAGACACTGGCATGCACACACACTAGCAAATACATGACAGAGGCGCACACAAGCACACATGGGCGGGTTCGCTTGTTTTTTTTTTTTATTCTGTGCACACTGATTACAATACTATGTGCACTCAGAAGCAGACAGACAAAAATACAATACACGTGCACACTGTACAAGCACGTGCACACACTCGCTACACACACACACACACACACACACATTTGCACACGATACACAACCACAGCTCACTCCCTGCTGTCAGTGTTGACCTGCAGATGTAGGTCTAGTCTGGTGTGCTGAGCTTTGGCCTCATTGCCTCGTCTGCATGTCACTGGCCTTGCGAACAAGTCTCCACACACACACACACACACACACTAATACAACACAAGAACAAGCATGAACACATGTTCCAAATTGCTCCAGCTCCTCTGAATCCTCAAATGATGTGAATGCATCAGTGTGTGTGCATCACAGATAGGAAAAGTGCGTGTGCACTGCATCAGTGTGTGTGTGTGTGTGTGTGTGTGTGTGTGTGTGTGTGTGTGTTCCTGCCAGGCCTGCACTAATAGTCTTAATGCTTCCTGAGGAGTTGCCCAGAGCTGCATTAGCCTTTGGATGGGCCATTGATTTGACGCAAAGAGCCTCAGCCCTCCACCCGCCCCATCCAAACACACACACACACACACACACACACACACACACACACACACACACACTCCACCCATCCAGCCCCTTAAAGCTCTATATGGCCAAGGCTTCCTGTCTCGCGCCCACGGGGTTATCTCCCCAATGCAATTAAGGTGCTTTAAAAGTGCATTTTCAGGAAGAAGAAGCATGGGGGTAATGAGGGAGAGTGCTGGCTGGACAGCTCCGCCGCTGAGTGCGATGGGAAGCCCCCGCTACTCGCCAAGAGCCCGGCCAGATGCTGAGATGGATGGACACACCCCGGCTAAGAGGAGAGAGCAAATGGCGGCAGAGGAAATGGATACATTACAAGAGGCGGGGAAGTGTGTGTGTAATATTAGAAGGGTGGGGGGGGCTTATAGTGCAATAATAGCTAAAAGGGAAATAGGTTTTACTATCATCTTTTTTTTCTGCTGCAGTAGACGCACCTTGATCATCGTTGATGTGCCAATCAATATGCAATTCAAAGTTCAACTAATTCAACTTACAGGGTTTACTGGGTTAGATTACTCCATCAGATGTCGCATTTCATCTATTTCAGGCCGAAGCTTGTCAATGTGTCTTTTCCCTGCAGGGACATAGCCTCATTATTCTTATGAGCCAATAACTTTGATAACAGCTTTAAGGGTCATCTAAGTGAGCTTTCACTGGCAAGCGAGATAGTGAAAAAAAAAAAAAAAAAAGATTAAAGTGACTGAACCTTCACCCAAAAGTAACTTTTACATTTTTGAGTTTACGGGCGTCAAAGGGTCAACCCCCTCGAACGTGCACAGGCCTTTTTTCACAGAGGACATTCAGACACGTCGCAGTAGGGGAAGCACAGGTGCAGGTAATCAAATGCATGACGGCTGGGTTCCATTTCGCTGCCTCAGTTTCCGGGCGTTGTCCCCGGTGTCGTTCGTGGCTGCGCACGGTGCGGAGTCAGACAGAAGTGGGATTACCAGGCCTCCGTAGGCTACGTTAGCCGCTACGAGAGTGGAACGCACCTGGATCTCCAACTGTAACTGTAGTGGCCAGGTTGCATTGTGGGTAATGCGAGCGCTAGGTTTTGACAAGGAAGAAAATAAATAAATACGACAATATCTTTGTTTCTGCTGCATCAATTTTAATCCTTTAGAAAAAAAAAAAACCCCAAAAAAACTGTCCATCGTAGCAGTTTTACACACACACACACACACACACACACACACACACACTCTGTAGTTTATCTTGACTCAATCCCCACGTACACCGTTCTGCTGCCCCAAATGCTCACTGGAGCACCAAATCCGCCTCTGAAAATAGTCCCCAACCGATTCGCTGGCTCCACCTGTTTGAGTAATGTTTGCTGAAGACTGCAGTGACCAGCTGTTTTAGGGAACTACAAAGCAAATTTTTTAAAAATGAAACCATACATTTGTGAGCCCTTTTTTAAAGATTTACAACTCCAGCTTTAATCAATTATCAAACGCATTGTACTGCAAATTTTTGGAGGTAAATTGATCATTTACTCAACTGATTCTACAAGTGAACGCAAAGAAATGATCTCAATTGAAACTCACACGGAGCAAAAGGGGGTTTATATCTGTCATTATGTGGGTTTTCAGGTTGAAGCAGGCCCAGTAAAGTGGTGCGCCTGCCTGTGCTCCACAGTAAGCCATTTCCCTGTCCGGATAATTTAGACACATTAGGGTTAATGGGCTAATTACTGCGGCTGCTCCAGCTCTCTCGCTGCATGTTATGCAATATCTGGGAGGATACAGACAATTGGGTTTCAGCATCTGACAGAGAATGTTTGTCTGACTGCTTCCCAGCTGCCTTAAGCAGTCCTCGATCGAGAGAGCATCACATACCGTGATCGGGTTGGGGCCCTTTCTAAAACATATTCGAGCAATAAATTCCACTATTTGGCTCAGCGCGACGGGTCTTCATCAGTGTGTCTCCACGACGTGGCCTACCTTGAGGCGCGACGCAGAATTGTGTTCCTTGGCAAAAGAGACAGAGAGAGGAGAGAACTGAAAAGAGGCTGAATTCAATGAGATAACCTTTTTTTTGGAATGACGCGCAAATTACAGCTTTAAAGTTTCGGTTTAAAGAGGAGAGATAAAGAAAAGGGAAGAAAAGGAGGGAGAGGTGAGAGCAACAGAGAGGGAAATGAGACAGACACAGCTGATGTCCCCAGGCTCAAATGAATCATAATGGCTTTTCAAGGGAGAAAACCAAAAAAGGAGGAAAGAAAAAGGAAACGTTTTAGCAAATGAAGGCAGGAACAATGCTACTGTGAAACTTTGTGTGAGGTCGGGGGGGGGGTGGGGTGGGGGGGGGGGGGGTGGGGGGGGGTGGGAAGAGATGACAAGAGAAAAGAAAGGGAAACGAAAGATGGCAGGAGGAAAGAGGAGAGCAGGCTACAGATGAGGAGGAGGAGGCGGTACAGCTAACACACTATAAGCTAATAAAGTGGGAGTACTCTCCTCTCCCAGGCTGCCTCTGTTCCTGCTCTGCTGCTCTCAGTAAAACTGCTCTCTTTCTGCAATCAATAGCCCTATAATTTCCCCCAAATAGCTGCCCGGGCTGCTGTGAAATGGCGACAAATCACGGGCGCAGCAGCAGCAGCGGCGGCGGCGGCGGCGGCAGCAGCAGCAGCAGCAGCTCGCTCGGCCCCGCAGCTTTGACGAGGAGCCAAATATTCTATTTATCTTCCATCCGATCACTGAATGCAAACTGCGAGTAAGATTTGTGAGAAAGAGAGGAGATCCATGAGATGAGGGGTGAGGGGGGGGGGGGGGGGGGGGGGTGAGAGGAGTGAGTGCAGCAGCGCATATTTAGACAGGACTTACAGGCACGGAGGCAATGAGGCATTTTATACCAGCTGGCTTTGAAGCAAGCAATGGTGTTTTGATTGCATTGTTGGGGCTGTGTTTGAGGCCTGGGCACATCTCATCGTAGCCTATTCTGCGCTTTTGGTGGAGTGTTTCTTGCGTTCCTGAGCCACACGTGCTTCATTTGAGCCTCAGAGCACTTGAGTCAAGCAGTGCACACCATGCATCAGGATCTCTGGACAGCTGGAAGAAGCCATGAAGCCAAAAAGTTTTTGTCTCGACCCATGCGAATACTTGCCCCATCTTGGGCACATATAACCTACAAAAGCACGTGAGAGCCTGGTGAGCTCGCAGGGCGCGCTGTCTGACAGACTGCCTGAGAGATGAGCCCTGCAAGCCTCTCTGCACGCTCCTCACCCGTCCCCAGACATTATAAATGGTGATTACGATCTTCCATATCAAGACTAGTTCACCATTATTGTGTTGGAAAGAAAGACTGGATACGAGTAGCATTTGTGTTCGTCAGCTTGACGCGCGCTCAGCTGCAAGCTGGTTCAGAATACCAGATCGCATGTAAGACGGCAGCAATGCGACGACAAAAATAAGAAGCTGTTTGCTTAAAAAGATTTTTCATTTGTGTTTTAATGTCCCCGGAAACCGGCTAAGCCTGGCCGGGGCATACTGCAAAATAAATCGGCAGTTTTCAGTGGGGAGATCGCTACGACCCTCCTCCACCACATATCCTCAGCCATTTCACCTTTCACCACCACCACCACCACCACCACCGGTGTCCAGACTCCATGGGGGGTCAAGGCTTCATACTACTCAAGGCTTCCCTACCCCCTTAAAATATGATGGCGTCACGATGAGGCCTAATCGCCAAAGACTCATGCTTGTGTCAGTTAAAAATATTTGTCCTCTCATCGAAGCCGCTCCTGACTGACGTAGTGCCTTGACACTATTGTTTTACTTACTACCAGAATGTTTTGTCGGTAGAAATGAGTCGCAATGAGTGTTAGAAGTGTTAAAAGTGAAGTCTGTGTGCATTCTCCAGAGTAAGTGCCTCGTGACACCACACAGTGGCACAGTGAAATATATTTGCACGCTGAGGAGCAGCGTTGAGTAGTAATGTGAGGGATTGCAATTTGAACGCCCTGGCTCGTTTGCTTTTCTTCAAACCAGTCACAATGGTCGCCCAGGATGCGGCGACGGTGCCCATTGCGAAGCGGAAGGGGAGGAGAAGTCCGACTGAAACGGTCGGCCAATGGCAGCCCACATCCGGCGAGCCAGGCTACTGACACCCCAACACCCTGCGTCATCCTTCCACCTCTCTAACCTCCATTCATCTCCTCTGACTTTGTGCATCCCAAAAAGGTAATGCACACTGGGCAGTTTTTTAATAATAATAATAATAATAATATTCATATATGCGAGCAGGCCTGTGCCGCAGCGTTTTACACCTCCACACAGCGCTGTGACAGGCAGACAGCCTGTTACACAATGAGAGGCTTCTCCCTGGAGAGGTCTGCTAAAGACTGGGAGCTAAATCTGAAATGGCTCACGGTTATAGGAGGAAGGCTTGTTTTTGTTTCGGCTGCAGATGAGGGGAAAGTGATTGAAGGCTGCAGATACGAGGGGCGGAGAGGAGGCCGACGGTGGGGTGAAGAGGAGAGGAGAGGAGGGACGGGGCGGGAGGGGAGGTTGGAGGACGATGAACACAGCAAAGGCGCTGTGGTTTAGGTCGTGATGAAGTGCACAATAAAGTGAGGATTATTCACTCTCTCCAGGACACACCGTGCAGCATGAGCCGACGTTTTCCTGCTCTTATTTCAGAATCAGAATCAATATCAGAAATACTTGGGGGGGGGGGGGGGGGGGGGGGTTACAGGTGCTCCCATTCAAGAATAGAAACTAGCATAGAGTTCTATAGAGAAGTCTATAAAATATAAGATATAAAAACAATACAAATGTAAAAAATACATACATTTACAATATTTAAGTGGGGAAAAAAAACACAATAACAATGTATGTGTGTGCTTATATATGTATGTATATATATATATATATATGGTTTGTGTGCAGCACAGTATGAATACCCAGCTGGGATATCCCTGAAGATTTCTTGGGGCAGGCCCTCTTTGCGCATTTTAGAAATTCCGATTGTTCTTGGAGACTCAAAGGGGTTCAAGTGTCTAGTTATAGACACAAATGACATAAAATAAATAAATAATCATTATTATTATTATTATTATTATTATTATTATATATTCTGTATTATCTCAGCACCATGTGCACTTTTCACCATTGCCCTACTGTCTTACTGTCTACAAATGTTATTGTTTGCTTTTCTGTATTTACAATATAGGTGGCTGTCAAGGACTATAGGCACGGCAATTTAGCTTTGTCCACCTGTTGCATGGGTTCACCAGATACGGATAGGTCCAGTTTATACTTAGAAACCAATTTGTGTCGTGACCCGATCACAATACCTTTAGTTTTGGATATATTTAAGGCCAAGTTATTTGTTTTGAGCCAATCAAATACTATATTCAACCCACCAGACAAAAACTAGATTTAATTCATGGCATGCGGTTGCTGCATAATATATAGTGGAGCGTACATTGTTATACCTGCATTTTTCACAGTAGAGGGCAAGTCCTTAATAACAACTGAAAACAGGAGTGGACCCAGACAACTTCCTTGAGGCATACCGCATGTGAAACTACTACAATTTGATAGCCTACCGTTGTAAGAGTTGGAGTGGAGTCCACACAACATTTGGAGGGGGTGAATGGTGGCACTTTGACACCAGCAACTGTGGTCGTGTCCTGTAAACATGTCCTGGCTTGTCTCACCGTTGATTTGTTAATTCTTTTCTTTCCTTTCTCCAAAATGTATCTGTTGTTGCAAAGCAATGGTATGTGGCTGTAGTGGCACAGCATTGAAAAGGGGGAAAAAAAACTTAAATCATAGTGAAATGAAAAGAATGACAGTTGCCTCTGCACCAGGCTCTTCCTTCCATTCCTTGTGAGGATCTCTATAAATAGTAGTGCGTGCTATTTTAAAAGCAGGACGCACATTACAAACAAAAGTGACGCCATAAAAATGTTTCTCTTTTCAGGGCTGTTTGGCAAAATTCACATTTTCCCTTTGTGTTGGATTAAAGGCGTGATGATTCCTATCATGTAATCTTGAATTTCCACTGTGCGCTAATGTAAGCCGTTGATGAAAGGTGACATGCTTATGCGGACCTACAGAAAACACCGCGTTAAACGCCCCGTTTGACCGGTTATATGAACGTCATAGCTTCTACCTCCTCAGGTTATCGATGTTGATGCGTCATTTATCTGAAAATCGGACTCCTTTGACAGCGTCTTTGGGCCCACGCAGGGAGATCCATGTCGCACGGAGAGAGCCAAGGGGTGAGAGGATAAAAAAGAAGCCCGAAATTCAGCAAGCAATTCAGACGGGCCGCGACTGTCGCCAGACGAGATGAGCAGAGAGCAGTGCAGGGCTGGTGGAAAGCGATCTCTACCACAGAGCCCTGTGCTCATTGTGTGCCGCCTTGATTAAAGCCTTCAGCATCCACCGGCTCAGTTAACATGCGGAGGAGTGGGAGCGAGGGAGGGGGCGGGAAGGGAGGGTGGATGCTAGGGGAGGCAACCTGAGGAGGAGACAAGAGACAGAGAGAAAAAGAACTGAATGCATGTGTGTAAATGTGCATCTGTGTGTGTGTGTGTGTGTGTGTGTGCAGAGAGCGAGGAAAAGGAGACTTCAGGTGGATTCAGACAGGAGAGGAAGCAACCAGCTTTCTTGCGTAACGACGGGTCTCGGCCAGGCAGCAACCTCCTCACTGAACAGCCCAAACTTGTCAGAGCTTCTCAAACCCCCCCCCCCCCCCCAGCTGCTCAACGCTGGGGCCGCACACACAAACGCCATATGTGTGTGTCTGTATTTGTGTGTGAATGGACAGCCAAAAGCCTGAGCAAGTGAGCGCCACCCTTTTGAATTTCCATAAATGTACAAATAAACCCGTGTTTAAGTGTGTCACTGCTACTCTGTGTGTATGTGCATTAGTGGATACATGTAAGTAGGTTGTGTGTGTGTGTGTGTGTGTGTGTGTGTGTGTCAGGGGACTGGCAGTGAGGAGGAGGAGGAGGAGAAGAGGCTAACAGCATATTAACAACGCTAAGAGTAGGTGGGAAGAGAAGCTCACTGCCTATTTTACAGCAATTAAACACCGCAGTCGGTTTTAGCCTATAGTCGGCTGCACCTCCCCCATCTCTCTTTGTCTCCCTCTTTCTTTATCTCCGTGGCTTCCACCTCTCGCCTCCTCTCCGCCTTTACCTTCCCGAAGTGTTCTCTCTATGAACTGACCCCATCTCTGTGAATGAGAGAGAACTCCCTGTGTTCTTTTTTAGCGGTGATGATTCCCGCTTTATGATGATGCTGTTTTTTTTTTAGGCGTGTCGCTACCGTAAACATCCGTCACATTTACGACATCGTGACTGCTGCTCTTCCAGGAGCCTACAGCTTATTTCTATAATGTACGTGAGAAGGTAAAGACGGAGGTTTGGCTTTGGTTTGCTGTTACATTGGTTTATTGATTTGTGATAAAAAAAAAAAAATGTTTTTAAAAAAAGCTCCTTAATCATCTGTAAACACGTCTTTTATTCATGTTGACATTTATAGTTTTTGGTCACTGCCCGTTGCGCTGCAGCACTGTATTGCTGCCACTGTGACCAAAACATATTTATATACAGTATAGAAAACAACCTCTCAACCTATGGACAGTTTTAAAGTCTATCTGCATGTGTCAGCAAACTGTGATAATCAGTGTAGGACGGGGATCTATTTTCTCGGGATAAAGGGGTACAGATTTGTTGCGCAGGAAGTAAAACTTAAAGAAAGAAAATAGCTCGACATTTACCGCTTTCTTGCCAAGAGTTGGACGACGAGGTTGATGCCGCTCTCGTGTTTGTGCGGTAAACGCGAAGCTATCTCAGCTCAACATGAAGACTTGGAAACACGGGGGAAACAGCTAGCCTGGCTCTGTCTGAAAGTAGTCTGGCTCACCTTGCGCTAACTGCCTGTTACTGTTTTTCGAAGCCCCCCGTCGCTACGTGAAACGACATCCACAACCTACACGCTGACAATGGCAAGAGCCAAAGCATACTGTAGGTGGGCACCGATGATCAAGTTATGTTTGTCTTATTCAACAGTGAATGTAAAATCCCAGACTCTACGTAAGGCGTTTACTATTTTATGTTCCGCCATGTTGTTACAGCAGGCCACATCTCGTCTGTGAGGTGCGTTCATTCATTTTGTGTAACAAGGAGAACGAGATAATGTTGTTACGACAAGGAAACGTCTGTGATGGATAGAGATAGATAGATAGACAGGCAGACAGACAGACAGACAGGCAGTCTGTCAGCACGTGTTTGGCCCATGGACATGCCCCAGTGATTCAGCCATTTCTCATTGCCAGCCGGAGTCAGACCTGATCCACCATTCCAACGTCTCTCACAGTCACACTGAAGCCTCACAGCTACAAACAGATGAAGCACAACAACACCGAGGGACGTACCTTAATAAAATGTGCACGTGGCGCGGCGTTGCTTTCGCATGCCTCCTTTTGCAGCACGGAGCGAGAGAGAGACTTCATCCGTGCGATGACTCTGCAGACGGATCCTCGCGCTCTCTCTGTTTCCCGTCAATGAGGCCGCTCCAGAAAATGAGTCATCTGATAGATTGCCTCTCTGATTTTTTTTTGACCGTTTGTGAGTGTCGTAATGTGAACGCTAAAAGCAAATGTAAAAAAAAAAAAAAAGGAAATCTGCCCTGTCGTGCTATCTGACTTTTTTTTTTTTTTTTTTTGTGAAGCCTAAGACACATTTCAGTAGAGACAAGAGCTCCACTAAAAATATAAGCTCCCCCCCCCCAAATGAACCGACAGTTTAGATCATGACACGGGGGAACGCAGACGCAGGCGAACACAGCGTGCTTCACAGTGGGGTAATTTCCAGCCCGGTGTGTTGCCAGACTTGATTGATTGCTTCCATGGCGTCTCACGATGCACATTCAGGCGTGAAACAGGGGAATGCAAAATACCTCAAGTCGCCCAATGACTGAATGATCGCCGCAGTTGTTTAACGCCGCGGTCACGGAAAAAAAAATAACATGCGGTTCAATTCAGCGCGGCGAAAAAGTGACACTGACACATTTTCCATGTTGTTGTTGTTTTGTTTTTTGGTTTTTTTTTTAATACGTAAATACTTCATCTTATTGATTATGCACGCTGGCATTACAGGAGTGTGGCTGGTGGAATTAATGAGGACCATCTTCTGCTCAAATATTTATTCAGCACTTTCAGTACATCCCTAAAAGCCTTTGCTTTACTCTCCCCGAAAAATTGATTGGCTCAGTGCGCCGCCAATTGTTCTGTAATTTACACACACACACACACACACACACACACACACACACTGCATTCACCTATATCTGGGATGGAGGAAAGTGTTCTCTCGCTGGCTTTTCGCACACTTGTGGGGCAGAGTAAATCCAAGCAAACGTTTTGGTTTCACTTTGGTGGAGTGTTTTTTTTTACCAATAGCAAGCTATCTTGACGCCGCCGACCCTCGGAGGGAGTGGGGAGTTTATAAGCGGTTTGTCACCATCCGGTTTTATTTGCCGGTGTAGTAACCGTCCCACAAAAGAGCAATGGTTTGCAGACAGTTATGAGACACGAGTGGATGGTACAAATACGCGCTAACCAGTGGCTGAATCAGGCCCGGGGGCTCAGCCGGGGACGCTTATCAGAACATCAGGGCTTTGACGAAGAGCTGCCTTTTTTGCCCTCCTCTGCTCATAGCCTGTACGATATGGAGCCGTCGTTATGTACTGTAACTCCAGACTCTGAGTGCAGGCGGAGCCCTCTGGGCCTCACTGGTTCCTCATACAGCTGAACAAAAAGCTGTTTTTTTGTCCGGCCTCAGTCCGGTTGACAGACAAGGTGAGACGGAGGTGAGGCCTGTGCAACAGGTTGGCCGTGGACCAAAGTGACCTGACTCAACGCTGTGTCTGTTGGTGATGACGATGCAGGTCGTTGTGATAATGATGATATTCCTTACCTTGTCATATTTATCATAACAATTACACCGTTCCCCACATTCAGGCTGAATCACACTGTTACGCCTGGTAACGATAAAATATACTCAGACAGAGACTGCTGCGCTTAGACGGAGAGGACGAAAGCGGGAGATGAAAAGATCCAGGCTGAGAGGGGAGGCTGACTCACCAGTTGTAAGGAGGTAAAGGAGATGACAAGTGGACAGCTGGTGGCTGGTGTCTGGTGGCTGTCATATTAATGACGACGGAGGCTCAGAGATACAGGAAAGTTCCACCTGCGGTCCTCGTGGAGGGGTGTTTTCACCGTTTGCCGTTTCACTATTGCAGTGACGGCTAGAAACGGAACACAGGCAGGAAACTGGTAACACGAACAAGAAGGAATGCTTTCCCCTCGTTTTTCGGGACCGGGACCACGTTTGAAACGGGTCCAGCTGATGTAACTCTCGGGCGTTTTACTGTCGCTCGCACTAGTGATAAAACACAGCGCCTTCCAGGGCGGCAATCATTTATTAAACTACGGCGCTATGAACAATCATGCAGTGTATTTAAAGGCCATGTAACCTGAAAGTAATGAAGGCCTTTTATGTTAACCAGAAGGGCAATTATCCACATGTGCTGATGTGGCTGATGAGGCTATAGTGTTTCCGCTAATCCCCCGTTGAACAGAACGCCTGTGGCAGTAATGTGATGACCCTGCTGCGGCTACTTTGCAGTGCAAATACATTATATATATATATATATATAGTATATTTTGTAAATGATCACGAGTCTGTGCTATTCATAATGCTTCTGGAAGGTGACAACTGATTATAATATAAACACATACATACATATATTATGATAATATATATTTATGTATGATGTTAGTGATAGCGACACAGTTCAGTTCCAGAATCAGCTACAGACACAGTTTTCAAAAGGCAAAGGACTGAGTGAGTAGTAGTGGTTTTATGTCAATGTCAGATTAAATAAAAAAAATTTAAAAAAACTCCAAACTCCCTTAGTCATTCTGACGTCATGGCTACGTCAGTGGATGGTGAAAGCAAACCAGTCTCTGAAGCAGATACATCACAGACACATGTTTTAAATCAGCACAAACAGATTTAACCCCCCCCCCCCCCCCCCCCCTCCTCCCCGTAATGAACTCTTACTGGTGATTTGTCTTGACTAAAGTCACAGCCTGCATAGACTTTTAAGGGGGGGCTGCTTATTTCGCCGGTTTGTTGTTCTGCAGCAACTGAGCTCTCGGTGTCAGGTTCAGGCGGGGAACAAGAGGTCATTGGCACCTCCCAGACATGGCTGATCTCTCCCTGAGCGCCAACCACACACCTATTCCCAAAACACAGCTGGCGATTTAAAACGGCCCTCTCTTCTTATATATATATATATATATATATATATATATATATATATATATATATATATATATGTAGCTGTTTCAGCGGCTTTCACGGCACCCACCACCCGCCTGCTGCTTTATACTATAGCTGCTGAAAAAAACAAATATATATATATATAATATATTTAAACATCCATTATTTGTTCATACCGCGCTGAATAATATAAATACATTCACAGTACTCCCGTGTAGTAGCAGACAAAGACATTGACTTCATGCTGCTACAGTTTATCTCTCCTCATCTTTAATTAGTATGCCAGTGGCCTTGCCTTTCTAACCCCCCCCCCCCCCCCCCCACTATAGCTTTTACAAATCTTCCTCCTGTGTGTCCTGTATGACTCAGCCACTCTGTGGAGACTCTGTGAAGAGCCTCTTGTAGGTCCATACTCGAGCCTCGACGAATAACAGTGATGAGCTTTTATTCCTGCCTATTTTGTCCTCTCAGCCTCTTGATGTCCAGGTAAACATAAGAGCAGAGTTGCTGTAATATGAATATTAAACACATTTTACAGGTTTTTTTCTTATTACTGACAAGGTGTAATCATGACTGGATCAACCTGCCTGGGGGCCTGCGGCAAATATTAACCCCCCCCCACACACACACACACACACAGGTTATGAAACGAGACCCACCTTGCAATTATTATCGTGTCAATTGATATTGTGCTTTAGAAGTGCATCAACTGACAAATGTTGGTCAACTAAAATAACGTGAAATTATCACAGAACACTTGCCACATAGTACATGGGGGGGGGGGGTGGTCTCCATTGACTTTGTGTTTGCGTGATTTTGCCTGGTTTTGAGCTTCGTTGGGTAACCTGGTGATTCCATCAAGTACTCGTAAATATCAACCTATTTCATTTTCCACTGTTAACGGTATTTCCATTGACTTTCTCCAACAATTTTTGAGTTTCTCAATCTACCTTTTCCTCTCTGGCAGACAAAGGGTGCTCAAAAGAACCCGCTGACATGCTGAAATCTAATGTTTTTAGCCAGGTTCAGGCGTTTTCGTTAGCGCTGGTTGCATATTGTGGCTTGTTTTTCTCCACCGGTGGGCGTGGTTTTCAGAGCCTCTACGGGGAAGTTGCCCCCTTTGCCTGGTTGGTGAAGTAAACCGAAAAACAGGGAAAGAAAAGAAGAAGAAAAAGGAACATGAACAAGTTGTGTGGTGCTGTAAAAACAAACCAAAAAAAAATAAAAAATCTCTGGAATTATGTCTTTGGAAAATGTCGTCATGGTAATGTCTGTACACCTGTCTGTCATGGGTGTAACCAGCATTATTCATTATTTCATTGTTTGTAGAACCTCCACATCGCTAGCTAACCCCCCCCCCCCCCCCCCCAATGTCTGTACCACAGTTGCTCTCACGAAAACACCCACACAGTGACAGAGAACTTGCAGCGGGCTCTCGGCCTCTAAAAGGCACACGCTTTGTTTGGCTGCAGTAAACCTGTTGACCATCTTCAGTGCCAATAAATGGCTGATTTCAATGGAAGAAAGCCTTTTAGACTGCTCACCAGCAAACACAATAAAGCCCGGGTAACCAATTGAACGGCACACTTATTTTTACTGAAAAAGCACATTTTATCAACATAAGAGAAAGGCACACAAACAGCCGCCATCAGGCGGTCCATCATTTCAGCGTTCAGCAGGGTCTTTCTGCGTCTCGCCGCTCTTTTCTCTGTCCCATTAGCATTGTTGGGTATGTTAATATAGCGGCTAGTTTATGTAATCATAACACAGGCAGAGGAGTGGGATTACAGCCTCCTAATGGCCTCATCAATGTATATGTCCTGGATAATAATAATAATAATAATAATAATAATGAGATGAAATGTGGTTATATGCGCCAGCTAATGCTGCACATTAAAAAAACGAAATGACTGACGCACACAACATGCTTTAGACTTTGGGGTTTGCCGACATTGGCCACGCATACTTTTGTGACGGTGTGTCTTTAGGGAAGAGACAGACAAAATGTCCCATGATTCATAGTAATTCATAGTGTGGGTTTTAGCAGCCAATCTGACGCAAGAATCCATCATGTACGGACTCTTTGGAGGAACATTCAACGTCAAAACGAGAGCCAAAGCTGCCATTGAAGAGTCAAAAATCTTTAAAAAAAACATTGTGTCCGATCTCGGGAGAACTTGACGACTAACCGTCCTCTGCCCTGGGACACTTTGGATATCTAGTCTCCGCTCATTTCACTGAACATTTAACGTCGTCGTTTTTTTGTTTTTTGTTTTTTAGTGGCGTGTAACGGTAACTGTATTTGTATTGAACGCAGCTGTAAAGGCCACCACGCTCACCTTTTAACCCTGTTGTGAGTCAGTGTGTGTGTGTGTGTGTGTGTGTGTGATGGCTGCTCCTGCGCTCAGTACCTTACTGCAAGTGTGTATATACAGATGTGTTTTCACAAAGATACATGGCTCACTGCATTTTGTTTGGGTTTTTTTCTGTGTGCAAGGTAAAGTATTATTGTTAACTGATTACTTTAACCAACTTAATATTTCTTATACAGTACACACACATATATATATATATATATATATATATAATGGGATATAGCCTCTGGCTTCTGTTTGGTATCTAGTGTCGGCCAAAACAGGTTGTTGCACATATCTGATCCGTTGTTAGCGTGGTTAGCACGCATTAGCTAGGAGGGCTAACTTGGCTTGTTTAATAATAATAATAATAATAATAATAATAATAATAACATTTTATTTACAGAGCGCTTTTCATAGTACTCTAAGAACCTTTACATTAGTTAAAATGGTCATAAAAGCAACATACTAAAAACATAAATCACATATTAAATCGCACGTTAAAAGCAGATCTGAAAAGAGGAGTTTTGAACGTGGGCAGTTGTCGACTGAAGTCGGGCACAGCCCTAGTATTTATATTTCCCGTTGCGAATTAGTTACGCAATTCCACTGCGTCGTGGTGCACTTAAATACTGATCATGCAGTATATGAAATTGGTTGTGATCGTCAGCGAGAACACATTAGGATTTGACCTTTGCAGTTGATGGTTGTGTACTATATTTATGGGTAGAGACAGATGGAGAGAAGATCTGAAGCGCTGAACGTAGGTGTATCGACTGCTCTTGCCCCCCCCCCCCCCCCCCACCACCACCTTCAGCTTCAAATGCTTTCAGGTACAAAGGCACAAAAAAACACCACGGTCGGATTCTAAATTCTTATTGGATCATCCAGACGGTGTTAAACTTTAAATAGATATTTAAAATCAAGGTTTTGCATTGAGACCTGGTTGGTTTTTCTTTCGTCCCGCTTCAAAAAGAAAGTGATCTTGCGTCAGTTACGTAAGCTAACTGGCGTTCTTCTTTTTCTAAACGTGAGCAGGTTATATTCAAACACAGGACTTTCACCCAAGAGTCCCTTGTGGAACCAAAAGCTGTTGTTGACTTACTTATTACATTAATAAGGTGCTAAAATAACATATTTTTATATAGTTTTATGTAGGGAAAAATGCTATTATATATGTTATTATAATATAATTATAATGTTTATGTTATTATACATTTGCAATAAAGCATGTGCTGAATTCTGCAGTACATTATGCCAAAAAAAATTCAATGTTTGTCATGTTTTTTTTGTTGTACTATTCTTGAACAAATGCATGCGTGTGTTTCTGTGTGCAGCTATATCAGTTCAGTCGGGGGCAGGGACCAGACAAACACACACACACACACACACACACACACACACACAGCCGTCTCACAGTGCTTAATGCGCAGATCCACATTAACACGGAAACATACACTGAAACGTGTAGAACATGCAGTATGTCGTCCAGGAGCTGAGGATGAGGATGAGGGGACGGGGAGTGCCTCGTTTTGCTGCTCTCGGACCCAGACTAAAGGCTGAGAAGCAGCAGGAGAGGCAGGAAACACACTCAGCTACATACAAACACCCATGGGTGATCTGCGTGTCTGTGCACAGTCACACACACCTGTGATGTAAACATTTTCTCCCAAGCTCTGCGAACATGCACACCGCCTGCTGCATGGAAATCCAGCTGTGGTTCTCCATTTGCAGCAGAACACCGCGCAGTGCAAATTAATTTATGGCTTTAGGAAACACTTCACACTTTTGAGTGGCGTCACAACGGCGGCGTCTCCATCAAGGAGAGCTACTTGCTTGTTGCTCGTGCAATTTGTTACACAAGCGTGGCGGCATGCGTTGGCTTCCAAGCTGCGCGTTGCGCCACGTGGCGGCGCGCAAATGGGGCCGCGGAGAGCATTGGCTGCGGCGAGCTCAGCCACGACCGCGGGGCTTCTTTGTGCGTCTGTCAATCACGCAGCCCGTCAATTTTCCCCCCCCGGTGCCCATTAGCCTCGCTGTATGGTGCTAGAAGCTGCAGGAATCTGCTGTATGCATACTCATGTGTGTGCTGAGCAAAGTGCTGACATGCATCACATCTGTCAACCAAGTTTCATCGAAAGCTTAAGAACAGAAATCGTCTGTTAATCTTTCTAGCTTTTTTGACTCTGATGGGGAGACAGTGGTGTCGAAATGTTAGTTAAAGGCTGTGAGTCAGCGTGCTCCAGTCTCCGTTTCCCCCTCGGAAAGCTAGCTTTCTGTCTGTGCATCTTCTGCATCTGATGGCTCATGACATTTTAGCGAGAGCATCTAGCTCTGAAACCATTAATCAGTTAGTTGACTGACCGAAAACCAAAATGAATCAAGCAAAATGCAACACGGCTTTGCGGCTTCTCAAAGGTGCAGCATTTAAACCGGAGATGCAGTGGGTTTTAGATTGGTGGTCAAACAAAAAAAAAGGGCCATTTTACATGAATGCGCGTCCAAGTTTTCCCACCGGCGCCTAAATGCAACACGCGTTTGCGGATTGGAAGACATGAAAAGAGTCCACAAACAAATGAAACCCACACCACAGGTCACCTGTGCACGCAGATTTGACAGTAAATGCAGCAAAATGTCACAAATATTTTGACACACCCAGGAAGCATTTCAAAAGCGAGCGTTATTAGACTTTTATTAGAAGCTGTAAAAACATGCCTGTATCGACGTTACGCGTTTCAGCAAGAAGGAAGTGCTTCAACTCCGTTATTTAGTCTTTTTAACTTCCTGTCTAGTCATCTTACTGTTACAGTAGTCATGGCGACTGGTCAGAATGTGTTGGTGTTTGTGCTCTATTGTGTGTTTATAACAATATGGTTTCACAACACAAGTCTGATTGTGGGCGTTCAAAAGGGTTGTTAACACAGTATTTCTCCGTCCAGAATACAGATTGCCGACTCACTTACTTAGTTACACTACAGCGCTACACAGTCCAGTGTTCCATGACATGGGCTTATAATTGTTGTAACAAACTAATTATTCCCAATAATATTATAAATAAAATATTCATTATAATACATAGTTGGTAGAAAAGATGTCTTTTAATTCATGGTGATAAATCAGCATCCAGACCAACAAAGTAAGCATCTGGTTTAGTTTAGTGATCGTTTGTGAAGAATGCAGATTACATACATTAATGTATGTTGCCAATTGTTGAGAAATGTATAGAAGCCTGCGTAAACCTGTGGTCAGGGCCACGACACAGTAGCAACCTCAAGGTCCCATATTGTAGAGAGTGAGCTCTCCATGTCTGGTTTGATTATAAAGCAGGTCTGGGTGCTGTAGAAATACTGTGAAAGTATAAAAAAACAAAAACAAAATACACTCAGTCCACGGAGAAATGAAACACAGCCCGTATTCAGACACTGCACCTTTAAAAAAAACAAGCCGTCGGGATTTCCGTAAGGTTGTGATGTCACAACACTCAGCCACGCCCCCCCAGCAGGTCATCTGCTCCAGGCACAGCACCACCCACCAAGTTCAGTCTGTCTTATTAAGTTATTGGAGCGCTCTGCAAGTCTTTGGAGGTTGTTCAGTTTGTCTGAAACGGCTTGTTTCAGACGGGCGGGGGGGGGGGACTGAGGGGCTGTGTAAAGGGCCAGGAGAAGACAAATAAGGACTTTTTAGAGCTGAAATGAGCATAATATGGGAGCTTCAAGAGACAAAAATGGAACGAGTTAAAAAATGGGTGGGCTGCAAGAGGTCAATAATACTGACTGTTTGAACAGCGTCATTTGCTCACGTTCGTAAATATTGTTTTTGCATCGTGAAACACACATTTGTCACTACGTCTGAGACTAATTTCTCTCCGCGCAGGAAACACTGACCTTTCAGCTACGACAGACTTAAGTAGAGACTTTGGTTAGCGTGGGTACAAACACTACACACTTGCTACGTGTTGACCGTGTTGACGCCCAGAAGCACTTTGGATCCCCGTTCATGAAAGAAATGACGGAATGAGTTTGCCTGACATGCAGACGTACGGCCCAGGGTAGCATCAATCTCGCGGCCCATTGTGACAGGCCGTGCTCGAAAGCCAATCAATACCTCACCTCAAAAGAGGCATAGCCAGCCTACTTAAACAGCCGGCTGTGAATTTACATCAATCCATGTGTGGTCTCACCAACAAAAAACAACGCCAAAACAGACTCTAGTGCAGCTTAATGGAAGCACTGAAAAGAAAACCTCCACTCATCGTCTCCGCCTTCGTCACTGAAATCAGCTCGAACTGGAAAAGGCCTTTTTCCGTCCCAGTCGTTCCTTTCCGTCCACCACGAAAGGAGCCGCCGTTACCGTTTGTTTATGCGCTCTCAGCACCTTCCGTCCAGCCGTGGTTTATGCTTTCACTTTCCATTTTTTTTTCAAACAGTAACGCATGGATTTATTGCTCGTTTCTTGGCTGCCACTCGACAGCTTAATGCCGCCAGGAAAAACTGAATCATGATGAAATGATTATCCAAAATGTATCACTAGTGGTGAGGGATGATTACTCGCTGAAACGAAATACACTCCAAAGAAGAGGTGCATCTGATGCATGGAGCCATTTTTCTACTATGTCTCTTCACTCTATATTAGCGTCTTTGAAGAAATCCCAAATTTCAATGGCACAGGAATGCGTTTCCTCGTTTTTTAATTTATTGGGGAGGGGATAAAGGTGAAAACACAGAAACATCTCATTGTCATGACAAATCTGTGTATAGCGGGGCTGCGCTATGTTGCGTAGCCGACGATCCGGCCATTTTGTTTGCTTTTCATTCATGGAGACGAGACAAACACACAAACCAGGACTAAGCTCAAGTCCTACGATGTATGGAAATATCTGTGACATTGAAACTCAGTAATGGTAATGATTAAAACCACCACATTTTGTGTCCATATATAATAGTTCTATAACTATTGTTCCGTCTTCACACAAGCTCTTCTGTCACTTTTCATGTGCACACTATGAAGGCCTTAGAGAAGAAACTGTCCTAAAATGGGCACCATTATACCTAAGTGAACGATTATTGCGTCTGCAGCAGGCCCCCCCCCACCCCCACCCCCCGGCCTCAAGTGGGGCTATTTGGAACAGCTCTAAACATGATCTTTCCCTCACCATAACCAAGCATTTCAGTTGTCTAACCTAAACCATGCCATAACCGTTAACCCTATCAGCAGACAACTATATCAATATTGGACAATTCTGCATAGCCACAGGTTGCATTAAAAAAAAAAATACATATATATATATATATATATATATATCTCCACGGCCAACAAATTCTGGCGGTTATAACACAAATAACATATGCTCCAAATGTAGCCATTTTTCTTCCCCGAGTCTGTCTCCATGGCACCAACTTTTCCACCATTTGGCAACGTCAAGGATGCCAAGTAGTGAGAGTAGAGACAGTACTCTCCCGCCTGAGGAACCTTACCTGGGGGGCTTGGAGCACGGACAATATCTAACAATATCAGAGCCATTGTTTTTGACACGGCTGTTTACGCAGGGGGTAGCAAGGCACACGAGGAATATGGGTTAGGGGGGTGGGGGGTAGGACCCAAATGCAACGTGGCATACAAGGAACTGGCAAAGGAATGAGGGGAAGACCCAGACTACATAAAAAAACAAGACACAGGTGAACTCAACCAGGGCGGAGCACGCAACCGACAACTGGCGGGAAACACACAAAGGCAAGGTAGGCGAGAGGAGAGGGAAGTGACAAAAATAATAATAATAATAATAAAACAGGAAACATGAAAGAAAAATGAAGGAATGAACCAAACTTTTTTAGTTCTGAGGTCAACCTCATTCTCATCGGATCGACAGAAATTAATTCACCAGAATATTCTTTGATTTACGGACGTCGATTCATCTCACGCAAAAGGATTTCAGTGGATTCTTTTTGAGTGTGGTTTTGGTTTGTCGTGATGACGGGATTTCCTTGCGCGACTGAGCGTTACAAAACGTCCGATATCAGCGCTCGGGTCGGACGAACCTCTCGTGTCCCAGAACATGGCTGACCGAGGAGAACAGATCTTCTCCGGCTGACTGAGGCGAAGGTGGCGATGAATGGGGGGCGGCGTGGGAGAGATGGCAGCTCACGGCGAGGCAGACAGTCGGCCGGTCACCCCGAGACCTAACCCCCCCCCACATCCTTCTTCTGTCTCCCACCAGCTTTCTGTCTGCCTCTGCCAGTCATTGTCTGTTTTGGACACAGTCTCTCTCAGTGGCGCCAACTGTGCGGCTGGGTCGTAACCTGAAGTACACAGCATCACAGATTCATTCCTATACTTAAAAACGTTTCCTGAGCTAAGAGGCTTCATTGATTCGGTCCACAACCCTTCGAGGTATCCCTCCCCCACGCCCGTCCTCTATTCATCTTTCCTTTTTACTCCCGTCCCTCCCCTTTCCTCTCCTCTCCTCTCTCATCCCTCCTTTCATTCCCACACTTCCTCCCACTCTCATTCTCTCTCTCCCTTCCTTCCTTCCTTCCTCCCTTCCTCCCCTCCCCTGCTCATTCCTAAAGCCTCAACGCACAGAGAGGATGTAGCGAGGCGAGACCTCCCGTCGTCTGTGGGAAAAAAGGGAGAGACCATCAGCTCGCAGACAGAGGGATGCAGCAAAGGTATAGGATGGTAGGTAGTAGTATAGGCCTGCTCACCCCCCCACCCCCACCCCCCTTCCTGTGCCATGGTGGTATGACCTGCTGGATTACAAAACAGCCCTCCCATGTGTCTGCCTGTTCTCTGTGCCAGCCGAGAGACAGCGATACCGAGCTCCTGGAGCGCTGGCGAGGTCGACGGAGGGGAGGAGGAGGAGGAGGAAAAAAAGGATGGGAGAGGGAGGGAGAGATGAGTGGAGGATAGAGAGAGAGAGAGAGAGAGAGAGCGAGAGAGACGGGAGGACGTGGGGAGAAAAAAAAGAGTAGGAGATGTGTAACAAGGGAAGTAAGAGAGTGAGAAAAGAAAGACGGAGACAGACGGGAGGATGGAGATAGTACAGGAAGACAGGGGAAAGAAAGAGAGGATGTGTCGGGGGGGGGGGGGGGGGGGGGGGGTTGAGTGATAGCGAACACACTGTAGATGAGAGCGTGCAGAGGAGCGGGATGCTGAGGAGCATCAGCGCTGTCAGAGCATGTTCAACCCTCAGGGACTGCCGAGGGTAAGTCACACACTACTCTTATCTATGCTACACATTCACCCCTTCACACACACACACACACACACACACACACACTCATTCATGCATTTACACACTACGGCATGTTAATGAACGTCTACTACACCCCTCTCTGCGGGGGCCTAGAGGTTCCATTTCACACACAGTGGACACGTGAATGTACAATCTGCGGCGTGTGGAGGAAATACGTTTCCGCGGGCGACAATCCAGTCGGATGGATCTGGCCCAACCCCGCAGGTCAAAAAGTCCACCGCGCTTTTTAGAGAATCGCGTTCATTTGCTGCACCGTGGTAAAGTGACCCCGACATGATTGGTCTCCTGCACTTTTCACGCCTTCCACTTGTGTCCGTCATTCTCTTTCTCCCCCCGTGGCGGCCCGTGACAATACGAGGCGGGCCTTTTTTTTAATTTTCATTTTTATTTTTTTATTTTTTTTCATGAGATGATATAAGAGATAGGAGAGGCCGATCAGGAGCGGAGTCGTCAGGTGATACACGGAATAATGGCGGGGGGAGAGGGGAGCTTTGGCTGCGTGGAATCAGTTTCATATGATGTGTGACAAGCTGTCATGGAATCATTATGCAACCCCCTGAGACAAAGAGATGCTTTAAGAAGCTTTAGGGAGCTGTGTGTGTGTGTGTGTGTGTGTTTGGGTCGCACGTCAAACTGGAATACACACTTAAGTGCACACGCATTCCTGTAGCACACAATCGTCCTCTCATTGCAGCAAAATAACCAAGCAATTGGGACCCTAAACCGGGTTAAAGCAGACAATCAAGGGATTTTCTAGCAGCCTCCAGGCCGGAGGAGTGTGGTGGTGGATTTCCTCCGGGCCGCAAGAGAGAGGGGCTCCACTTCCAGGGAGTTTGTTAGGTCCTTGTTTAGCAGCACTGTAGATCCAATTGATTCCCGTGCCGGGGGGCGAGGGGTCGGATAGAGTGGGTTTTTATTGTCGGCACAAGAGGCGCTTCCTCAGATTTGGTTCATTTAACCCCCTTACCCCCACCCTCACGCCCCTCGAGGTGGAGGAATTACAGGAAAGAAGAGGAGAGGAGGAGAAGAGGGTGGTGGTCTCAAGTCTCACGGGGTGGGTGGGGAGGGAGGGTGGGGGCAAAGAAGCCATATTAGCTCCGTTACAGGCCTCGGGAGGACAGCCGGGTGACAGAGGTCGTCATGGTGAGTGGTTGTCATGGAGATTGCGGATGTGGCCGGTGATGGAGCCGAGCGGGCGGGGACCCCCCTGTGGATGGGGCTCACCTGGTCTGAAGAGACCATTATGCTCATTCTCCACCTGCAGCTCCCCCCCCCCCCCCCCCCCCCCCTCCATGGAATTACGTTCTGAAGTCTGTTTGTCACGTGTTTGTCTCTAAGCGGCTGCTACACCGAGAAAAAAAGGAAAAAAAGGGATTCAACATCGTGAGACAAAGTCACGCTGCTGGGAATGCGTAGTCAGATGCCCCCCCCCCCCCCAAAAAAAGGCGGGGTCAGGGCTAATTTCTTTTTTGCTCTAACAAAAAGCTTTCTGCTGGTGTTGACGTTTGTTATTAACGCTGCTCTGTCTTGTGTATTTCATCAAGCGGCCTAATCCGTAGCTAAACACGAGTCATGCTTGCGCTCAAGGTTGCACCGCTTGCTGTTTTATTTTTATCTCAACTTTGGCTGCGTTTGGACGGAGAGCAGTTTCGAACGCGTTTCTCCACAGAGGGCCGAAAGATGGGATCTCCTTCGGTTGTTTAAATCCGCCTCGCCGCTGCGTGGCGTCTGGGGGAAAGTGAAACGCGGGGGGTTTGGAATCATTTTCCATCTTCTGCTTTTCTTTGGCTCACAATCTCCTTCTTTGCGTTGAACGGCACAGACAGGAGGAAGTGTGTGTTTTTGTGAGTGTGGTTTGCCGTTACAGTGAGTTGGGTAGCTCATTAGTAGGCCAGGAGGGAGCAGGTACAGCAGGTACTGTACGTGTACCACTAGCCCCCCCCCCCCAATCTGGGCTGATATTTTGGGACTAACACACACACACACACACACACACACATTTCCAGCCTTTATCTCATTGGTGATCAGTACATTCCCGCCTTCATTTAACAGTTTCTTTTTATGTGCTAATAACTGCCCAAAGCGTCGACACCGACAGCATGCGAGCGATGATTCGAATCTCTAAACACACAAAGCACTTACTTACTGTATGCGACCGTGTAATGCAACAACCCCCCCCCACCACCACCACCACCCCCCCCCCACCCAACTGTGAATCACATTTGAACATCTCTCAGCAGTTCATCTCATTCTGCTGCTTAGTCATCCAGGTCCGATTTCCGCGTGTGAGAGCAGGCCGAGGCTCCGAGCCACGTCAAATTGCTGCGTGTGAATTTGAAAATATATTTTAAAAGCATTTTTAAAAAGTGTTATTTCATAAAATAAAAAGGCTGATATTGATGCCCTCAATTATTCAATTTGTTTTCTTTGATTTGATCAGCAGCAGTCACCCCCTCCCTTCTCTGGGGGGGGGGGGGGGGGGGGGGGGGGGTTTGGTCTGCTCACTGCAGAGAATAATAGTCAGGATACAGCAGTGTCATCACCACACGGAGCTGGGCCTCAAGTTTCATATTGGAGCCCCCCCCCAACCCCAACCCCAACCCCCAAGGAGAGGAGCGTGGTGTCCGTGTCGTGTGCACGGTGGCGGGGTGGGGTGGGGGGGGCCCTCGGGTGGGCTTCACTGAGGCTTTGTGTCGCGCGCTGTGAAATGCAGATTTAATCAAGCTCTAATCACGTTCGGTGTCGTTGCATGTTACTCAAACAGTCTCAATTATTATTAATAATTATACTGTCTAATTATTATACATAGTTTTTTTTTTGGGGGGGGGGGTTTGAGACAGGCTTGTTGAATTGAGGTCTTTCCAGTTTAAATTGTAAAAGGCATTCCTAGTGAATTCCATGTGATATTATACACAGCCACAGCCACATCCATATTTGTGGAGCTTAAATACTGCGGGGGCCAGTATTTTCAACTGTGGTGGGTCAGATCAGGAGAAAACTGGCCGGACTGTAGGTCGAAATATCAAAATATATGTAATAGAAACACGTGGGTTTGCATTTGAAGGCATACGGCAATTTCCAAATATTATTCGTTCGTTTTCGAAGCGTGAAAGAGCTCCGGGTCTGTCACAAAACGCTAGCGCGCGGGCCTTACGTTAAACTATTATTTCCTCAGTCAAGAGTGAGGGACGCCTCGGTTTCAGCTACATGAAACTAACAACTTTGGTTGCGTTTGATCCCGTTGTCTTCATTTCCGTCACGGTGTGACGTGGAGCGGAAATGTCATTAAACACTGAGCGCATCATTTCCTTTGCACTCGAACCATGCGCACAAGCTCTGGATGAACTTCCTGAATTTACTTTACTTTTTTTTTTGCTTTGTTTTTCTTCTGCGTAGTTCTGCCATGAGGGACATATTTATTCCTTCGTCATTAGCATTTTTGTTTTATCAACATTTAATTCTAAAGTACGCGCTGTTGCAAGAGTCAAAAGCAATGTGACAAGACCCGTGTATAAAAAAAGCGACGGGGCAATCATTATTACATATTGTAAAAATAAAAAGTAGAAAATGTTTTGTTTTTTTTGTTAGTTTTTTTCAGTACAGGTCAGCAACAGTTGAGGGTAATAACAGTATAATGCTTAATGTTAGCGCGTCACTTGAAACACTTTGTTCTCCATCACAGCGTCGATCACAAAGACAATTACCGACAAATGCAATTTGATTTCTTTTAATGAGTGTTCCTTTCAGGTTACGTCCGCAGGGTTTCGAATTGCTTCGACACTGCTTAAACTTTAAAGTTTCATCGCGGCCTTGATTGCAAATGTGGCTTAACGTGCGGCCCTTTTCTCTTATTTAATTGCATATGACCCGACAAAGCTAATATGGCTAATTAATTTAGTCTTATAACTGAGAAATACAATTAAAACAGTGCTCAACAGTGTTCACATTTGATTTTGCTTGATGTTCAGTGCATTTTTTTTTTTTACACTGGACATGATGACCAGTGCCCAAGTGGAATAAAATCCTAAAAAGGTGTGGTGTGTGTGTGTGTGTGTGTGTGTGTGTACGTATTCTTGATTCTTGATTGGACAGGCTGTAAATGTACGACTCGCGTCCGTCCGGGCTGCTTTGAGATTTACAGCGAGCTGGCGCAGTCAGAAAACACAGGCAGCTAAGTGGGCAAGTTGGCTGGACTCGAAAGCCCACACGGTCAGCAGAAAGGGACCCCCCCCAGCGGCCCGGTTCAGAGCAGCGCGGCTCACCACACACTTTGATTGGCCCCGCCATGCCCTCCATTTTGTCCGTCCTAGAACATTTATCAGCTTCCTATCTTGCATAATGGCGTACTCAGCGGAAAGTAGCCCGGTCCAGTACGTGGTCTTGGCCCACCAAAGCCATGCTGGGCCTCATGGTATCCTTCATTCCCTGTTTAAAAACACCCCCTCTGCCTCTCCCCCCTCCCTTTTCTTTTTAAAGAGCAGAAATCGGCCCCGCGTTAAAGCACCCACCAGCTCGCTATCCCGTCGTAATGGCACCATTACCATCCATCAATAACGCCGAGGGGGGCGAGCACATGTACATGCAGCCCATACGGCCCCCCGGGACTAATAGAACGGACGCGAGAGCCATTTCCTCCCCGATGGCCGCGCAGCACTAGGGATTTGTAAAGGTTGCCTGTTTGTTTAGCCTAACACGTAACCCCTTAGGCGGAAAACACACACACACACACACACACACTCGGACACATGAACACGGGGGCACGGGGCTGGGGCGTTATTGTAGTGTGCGCCCGGGTGGGGGGGGGGAAATACATGCCACGCGTTATCGCAGCACGGCGCAGCAAAATAGCGAAATGACTGAGAAGGAGCAGGCAGTGGAAAGACACCACATGCTCTCACATGCATGCATGCGTCGCACATCACACACATCACATGATCCCGCGCTCTGTGAGTGGGAGTCTTTGTGTGCTGTGAGCATATAGGAGTGGAGGATGTGTGTGTGTGTGTGTGTGTGTGTGTGTGTGTGTGTGTGTGTGTGTTGGAATTTCTGGAGGGAGGTTGCAACAAAGTAGACTGTTGATGCTGCATGTTTGTTTTTTTTTTGTTTTTTGTTTTTTTATCCAGACACTGAGAGAATATGTGTGTGTGTGTGTGTGTGTGTGTGTGTGTGTGTGAGAGAGAGAGAGAGAGAGAGAGCGCGAGAGAGCGAGTGAGTGCTACATGTTTCCATCCAGACAGAGCTTTGCATCCGCGTGGGAGGGGTTATGAGAACAATGATGGGTTCTCGTTTCTCCTTCCTTCGCATATGGTGTGTGTGAGTGCATGGGAGCGCATGTGTGATGACTGCGTGTGTGTGTGTGTGTGTGTGTGTGTGAAAAGCAGTGGACTCTCACATGTGGCTGTGGAACTGAAAGGTAAGCCTTTTTCTTTGTCTTTGTGTTCCCGGATTCCCTCAGTGATTGGCTGCGTTTGGCTATGACACGGATTCGTTAAAAACATTTTTCAACACGCAGACGTCTTCCTCCGCTGTCTCTGTGTGCTCGGATATTGGAATTCGAACTACCCGAGCGGTGGATCGTAACTGTCCGCTCATATTTCTTTGTTCCCATCTGCCAGACTCGCTGTTGGCGCCCCGCTAACCTTTCTCTACTTTGAGCACTCAGACACTTAAGGGTGGCTAAGCGGGTTTGAATACATTAAAGAGCTTATTGGCTCATAGTAACTCCATCATCCACACCTACCGTTCGTCATGTGTCAGTTCCATGCATGTGTGTGTGTGTGTGTGTGTGTGTGTGTGTACTGGCTGTGGGCTGCGACAAACCCTTGGGAGATAACGCACGCTCAGTCCCAATTTGTCGGAACGCTTTACGACAGGGTTCCCTGAGGATGCACCCTCCATTTTTCATTGTCTTCCCACGCTCAGCTCACACACACACACACACACACTCAAACACACGCAGGCACAGAAGTGTACAGAATCAAATGTAGTGCACATGTACGCGTCCTACACAGCGACGGCAGCATTTCCATATCAAAGACTGTTCCCCACCAAAGGAGCGGTAATGGGCGGTAAACTTTCCATTCGAATTTGTTGCAGGCTAATATTAGCTCCTGGCTGTGTGTTGGATGACATGTGAGGGACAGAGAGGAGGAGCAGGAAGGGAGAGAGAGAGAGGGGTGGGGTGGGAGGGGGTTGGAAAGAAGAAGACGGAGAAAGGTAAAGGGTCATGGAGATGAGGTGAACACGTGAAAATGACGGAAAAGGGCAGCGGAATGAAAGAAGTGGAGCACAAAGGAGTCAGGATGATGGAGAAAAGAGGAGGAGGAGGAGGAGGAGGAGGCGAGAGTCAGCGTGGAGTATTTTCACACGCCTGGTTGCTCCCTGCAGACAGCAACCACCCCCCAATCCAAAACACACACACACAGACCACAACTCTGTCCTCCCTCCCCCCAGCCCGTGTGTATGGACGGCAAACAGGCAGGCATAGCGGCCCTTTGTTTGACATATAGCCACACACAAAGGCATCCGGAACCTGAAATAGCGCTGGAGAGCAGACACACACACACACACACACACACACACACACACACACACTCTCATCAGGACCACTTCTGATTGGCTTAGACCAGGCTTCCCACAACGGTCAGACAATGCTTTTGATTAAATGGCAACTTTGTCAGTGATGTTTCGGAGTAGAAGCAGAATGTATAGACTACTGGCGTTACTTATGATGATGCCGCCTTCACAGACAGCTGTGTGAGACCTTTGTGTCTCCTCACACAAAAGGACACTTCCCGCTGTCAATTTTTTTGTTGTGTTCAGGAATCAGAGCCGGAGCGCGGAGAAAGAAAAAAGAATATATTTCATACGTATAGATTCGGAGTAAACGCAGCATTTTTAAGGCTGCATGTGGTGCGGTTTGCAGACCGGAAGAAGGCGTTTTTTTTTTGTTGGTTAAATCAGTCACAGGTTAAACGCTGGGTGCACCAGAAGCCGCTCACACTGAAATAAAAGAAATGATAAAGCCCCACTTACGCCTTAGTTAGTGTTCCCAGTGCCTCGGGGACCAGGACTGTATAAAGTCTCCTGACGCCTCTTATGAAACATTAACCCCACCTTTGTTTACTGCCGGGAGACACTTCTTTCTACAAGGAACCGACTGATAGACATGGAAGAGGAATATGGCAAGAGGAGAATGTCATACTTTTTTTTTTTCTTTTTTTTTTTTACATCTACAGTAAAAGCGTCTTCCATATTTCAGGGGGATCTTTTCAATGAGATGACAAGCTTTCTGCGGGAATCTGTAGTAAATGGATTTCACTCTACACCCCTTGCAACAGGGGATTTAAGAGCGCTGGTGGGCATGGGAGCAAATATCCGCCACCGGAATGTCAGCAAGTTTCCAATCTGCCATTTGAACCGCAAAAACTGCTGTAGAAAAACAGGCGGCGCGGGACACAGTTCATGGAATTAGCCCCGGCTAGGCATCGTGGAAGAGCCCGGAAAAAAACTTGAAACGTGAAAATGTGAAATGAAAACGGCATGCTGGCATTTTAATACAACAAACAAACAAACAAACAAACCAAAAAGAAGACACATAGTTTTTAGTCTGGAGGCATATACGGAGTGTAAAGCAATTCTATTTATAAAAGCTAAAAGTCTTTGTGAGCATGAGGAAGCCCAATCTTGCATTTTTCAATATGGAAGTTATTACCACAGCGCCTAATCCCACACACTGTGCTTAGCTACTTAAAGGGGGGTGTCGGGGGGGGGTGTGGGGGGTGGTATTTGAGGCTTTAATTCCAGCTGAGGATGGCAGGTATGTTAAAACCAGATAAAATGAGACATTAATTGAGTGACAGAGTTAGCTAGTGGGTTTTATCAGAGGGTGTGTGTGTGAGAAAGAGAGAGGATTTGTGTGTGTGTGTGTGTGTGTGTGAGTGTGTGTGTGTGTGTGGTCTTAGCGAAGCACACACCCCCTGCCCCCTTCCCTCCTTCTCTGTCTCTTTAATTCTGCCTCTCTGATGGCTTCTTCGGCCCGGCCGCGTGTCTCTCTTGCGGGAGGCCGGAGGGCCGAGGCAAAGTGAACCAGGTGCGCGATCACATCTGTCTGAAAAGCCTCTTGATCCCCACAGAAACTCCAAATCTGGGGGGGGGGGGGTGCTATTGAACAGCCACTCGCGGGCTTTAGAAGACATGCAGGGGGCCCTCGTTTTCTGTGGAGACTATATGGGATTCTCTCCTCCAGCTCACATCACCTCACAGACGACGAACGAAGGAAAAAAAAAAAACGACCCTCTCAGCTGTTCTTCATGGGAGAGCATGCGTGCGACGCCCAGCTCGAGTGGCAACGAGTTGGGGAGTCAATACTCAAATGTTCCTGTCACTTCAAAGTGATGCGGTTGAAAGCTAATGCACTGTGCTATTCAAGGCCCTGTGTGTGTGTGTGTGTGTGTGTGTGTGTGTGTGTGTGTGTGTGTGTGTGTGTGTGCGAGCAGCCTCTGTCTGGTGCTTTTAGCAGAACTGTGAGGACACATTTGCGTTCGTTTGAGGAGCAGACTGAGGTAATTTTGACCAGGCCCTGGAGCCTCGGCGCTCATCTTTCTATTCCAATCTCTTTTTTAGGCTGCCCTGATTCCGTATCCTCGTTTCTTGTTGAGGAGGTGGGGGACTGCTGTAGCACAAAGCACAGCATTCTCCACAGATGCGTTTGAACGTCAGGGACCTTAAAGCGCTACACATTTTAAAGGGTCCGTTCACCCAAACTTTGTTCTCACTTAACTGTTATTTCCCCAGTTTTTTTTTAGATATCATCACACGGGGACTATTTTCACTAGAAATTAGTTCCAGTGAAAAACACAGGTGGCTTGTACATGTTCACGGGGATATTGCTCTTGGAATGAAGTTACTGTTGAATCCTTTAAATGTCGCGTTTCACTGCTGTGGAAGCTAAATTCCATTCCAGGAGACTTAAACCAAAAGGGGCTCACTGTGACTGGACCCTTTAACTGTTTTAATATTATAGAAGCCTTTTCAGGCGTTGGGTTGCATAGAAATTCAGTGTGTGTGTGTGTGTGTGATCAGTCAGCTGATCTTTGTGTGACTTTGGGGGCAACAGCAGCGCTGTTATTCTGGCAGCGCATATAGAAACAGCAGACTGACAGGTCATTGCACTCAAACCCTTTGCAGTCAGCGTTAGCCGTTCTTTGGACGTTGTCTTCAGTTTGTTGAAGCTGTGTTTTGGCCTATTTACAAACAATATTAGATGTTTTGTTTATGTAACTGTAATCTGTGGTTTTATATATATATGACACAACAAAAGACGCGAGACACGCTGTGGACTTAAAACAGCGGTTTGTGTCTGATGAAACGTTCTTGAGCATTAATCGGATTTTTCGGACAGACCCAGATTACGCGTGTAAAGTCGAAAACGACCTTCTAAGGTTGCCATTATTACGCCCCGGTGTGATATCCTGAATGAGTCGCATCCTGCGTGGATTTATCTCCACCTGACCCCCTCAGGTGCCACCCATAACTGTCTCGTCTCAGAGGCAAAACATTTGGATTCCATTTAGCCTCCTTTCATGCTTAAATCGATAGTCGTCCGCTCGTCCCCCCCGTTACACCCCAACAACCTCTGCCTCCATTGGTCCAGAGGGCAGCGGCTTGCTTTCTCCCGAGCCAATAAATGTTGATAATCATAGCTGGGGCATGGACGGGGAGCTGCGGGCCGTTTGGCTGCATGATTTATGAGCTTATTATCGGCGCAGAGTGGACCTCATCACAGCCACACCGCCTGGGACAGAGACACAGTCAATAGAGAGGCAGCACACACAGACGGGCTGTACGAACAATGCACACGCACACACACACACACACACACACACGCACACACACATAAGAAATGAATGTACAAGCAGCCACAAGCATGCACACGTGAAAAAAAAAACATACTTATTTCTTATTATAGTTATTTATTACACTGAATTTTAAAAAAGCTACAATGTATGCACTAATGCGAAAAGCCTCATGATTGGCTCCGCGGGTTTGAGTGACATTTTTTTTCCCCACATGTTCAACGGTTCACGTTAGAAGTCATCGCGTAAGGTTTTGGTCATGATTGGCGAAATGGGGTGAGGCTTTTCGTCTACATCGCAGTCAAAAAAGTGTTTTCAGCACACCCGATTCAGAAGTCCGTCACTCTATAGTTTTCATAATATGCTAAAATCAATTCATTTCTATGTCTCGACCAAGTCTTCTCTGGAGATGTAAAGGTCCAAAGTCCCCAGGTGGCAAAGTCTGGTCTATTTGCCAACAGTGTGCAACAATCTTGCACTAAAAATGTCAAAAGTCCTATTTTCAGCATCTGGTCAGAAACCGCTGGGCCCATTCATCCCACACCACAGTAGCAACAAATGTAGTCATGTGAAGCACGTGTTCTCTGCAGGCCAAAAGACACATAATCTACTAATGAACTACATAAGCTACTGCTCTCCCCGCACCCCCATCATTGCCGCATTACTTGGACACTGACTTTTCTTCCCGCAGGCCGGCCGTCAGCCTTTACTTGGAGAGCAGGCAGTGTTCTACCCGCAGCCCTGGGATCAGCTGAGAGGTAGGGAATCGCCGCAAACGGAGACCGTTTACCTGCCTCTCTGCTGCCCGTTCACTTCAACAGCGCGGACTGAAATGAGTTTTGTATATTTAAAAAAGAAAAAAAAAACATTTCTGACATGAAAACACGTAATTGCATCTCGTCACAAGTGATGGGAGCGGACGAATGCATTTTCATTTATTGACATGACGCTCGTAATCGGGGTCTAAGGGCAGAGGGTAGAGGTATTGGTCTGTATCAATAAAACGAAATACATTTCAAATGAATCCAAAGCCACATTTCTATTTCTTTTCAAAATATTCACAATTTCAGACTTACTTCAGTCATTTACATCGTTCTGCATTTTCCATCAAACGACGCTTGTTATTGTTGCCAAACAGGTAAAAGGTCACTCTCTGCATCTCTCTCTGGCCATTCTGTGCTATTCTAAGCATAAAGCAACCCGTTTGTTCAGTCAGTGCTGGTTTTCCCCCGCCTTTGATTAGGAGCCCCCCCCCCCCCCCCCTCCTTGTGGCTGATGTGGCGGCAGTGGGGCGACTTCCCGTCCTGGAAACTCACGTGACTCGGCTGAGACGAGGCGTGGAAGCAGTGTATGGGTTACTCTGACATTTGAAATGACGAAACGATGCCTTTATTGTCAGTACGTCCAATAAATAAATAAAATGACGCCAGCGTGCTGATACATGCCAAACTGGAAAGCTTCCCGCGAAGTTATGAACTACAGGACTGCGTCCCCAAATTAATCAAGAGGATCATTTATTAAGAGGATATACATATTTATTTATCTATTTTTTGCAGGCTCCCACTGGATGTCAATGGCTGCTCACGGTATAAACTCCACAAACCAGCGCCCTCCCATTTCTTCTAGATCAATCTAAATATCTAAGTCTAAATATTACTGAATGAATGAATAACGTTCAAATAACGGTTGGACTGGAAACAAACTCTATATTATTCAGTTGGTGACAAGGGGTCAAAGGTGCCTGTTGCCGACCAACATGACATAGTCAAACATAGTGAGTGGGTACTTACCAACTTCTCCATTTCCTCCTGTACTTACAAAGCAGAGACCAGCAAATTACCCTGAACACTTCCAAGAACTTAGTAGAAGCCAATCACTATCGTATTATATGTGATTTCTGCTTCCAGCTCTTGATTTTCTAATTGACTTCTATTCATTCACTCTGTATTTTTCTTTCCTGGTGAGTTTTCTACCATCACCACCCACCCGAACAGCTGAAGATAAGATGTACAAGATGCAAAACGTACAGCATGTTCTGGAGAGCTACTACCCCCCCACCCCCACCCCCCAGGCCCCCCAGAATTGGAATTGTGACCTACATAGCATAGTGGCCTCTGTGTAGGACTTACAGTCCTCATCCATATAGTATGAAAATTGAATTTGCCAGCCCGCTGAGGTGCAAAGCCCGAGTGTGCCAGGCCGTCGCCTGGTGTGGCCGTGTGCAGTCTACACGGGGTGGGGGGGGGTCTCTGGCTGTCAGTCTGTCCATTCAGCAAAAATCCTGCTCCCCTTCCTTTCTCTTTTATTACACAGAGAGAGAGAGAGTCCCTTGGGAGCTTGGCAGACATCCTACACAGTTAAGTAGAGGGAATAAGCAAACTGTCAGCCACAATGCGCATCTCTCATGCAATGCCCCCCCCCCCCCCCCCCCCCACCGCAAATACTTCGCTTTCACTCTCATCCCCTTAAAGTTCTTACTTTGTTGGTAAAACGTCCTCTAAACATACAACAAACGTGTTCATAAAGGCAGAGAGATAAAGTGTCCGAGGACGTTTTAATTAGCTCTGAGTTCTGGTTTGGATTCAATCTGATAATCCAGCCTCCTCTCGCGTGCACCTGCCCGGTAGCCGTGAGCGACTGTATTCAATTTGCATTTGCACCCTTTGAAGTGTTTGGCAAATTACGTAATTGCACGCGAATGCACCAATGTAGCTTTGAGCCGCGCAACTCACACATGCAGCTCCTCGTGGGATTAATCATCTAATCGCTTCATCCGACTTCTTCTTCTCCTCCGTCATTCCCGCATCAGGATTAATATAACGGGAGCTCTCTCCTTCACCTGGCTCAATCGTCTAAGCTACGTTTCTGTCTTATTACAGATCCTATCATTTAATGTGTGGCCTGCGAATGACTCCAGCCGCGGCGTAGCCCACAGCGAGTGCAGCCTTTGCCGCCACGTTTAAGTCGTTCCGCGGGAAGGATTATAAAAGTGGCACGTGTTTTTTTTTTTTTTGTTTGTTTTTTTGGGGACGCCGAGTTCACGCAGAAGCTAATTGGGAAAAGCGGCAGTTTAATAGGTGCCGGCGATTCGGCAACACTGGCTCTGCAGATGGCAGCTCAATTTGGTGCTCATGCACACGCACACACACACACACACACACACACACACACACACACAGAAACGGGATGCTCTGTAGCATCACCTGATGATGGTTGCGGCCCTGCAGAGCGAGGTTTTGCACAGTCAGAGTGAGATATTATTTCTCAAGCCTTCTCTGTATGTGTGTGTGTGCGTGTGTGTGTGTGTGTGTGCAAAGAATGAATGTCCTCCCCTCTTTTCTCCCTTTATGTCCATCTTAACCGTGCCTCCTTCTCTCCCCCACCTCTTCGTCCGTCCTCCGAGCTGTCTTGCTACTTGCATCCCCACTGTCCCCCTTTCTTCCCTCTCTCCCTCTTCCTGTCTGCGTGTCCGTGGATGCCATCCGGTTCAGTGCTGCTGCAGAGTGCCACGCCTGCCAAAGCATCCAGTCTAAAAGGCGAGCCGGTCTAGAGTTACCGTTTTGCTCTCCCCCTCTCTCTCTCTCTCTTTTTCCTCTCCCCGCAGCTGCAATGCAATAACTCCCCACCGGTGACGCCGCACAGGTGGCGGTAATGTTGCCGTGCTCTCACAGGGCTTCGAGCACTGAGATCCTGGAGTGGGGAAAGCAGACGGGATGATTTATCAATCAGTCAATCGATCAAGTTTATTTGGATGTGTATAACTGGCGGCGGCGGGGGGGGGGGGGGGGGCAGTGACTTCTTTTAGGATCCTAGTGGTCTCAGGGTAGTGGCTCTTAGTCTCTCAGTGCTGGCTTGGTGCATTCGCAGCGTCCAGCTCAGGCCCTCGGTGATGTGGACACCAAAGGCACCTGAAGCCGTCCACTCTCTCCGCCGAGGAGGACCTGTTGATACCAAGAGGGGGGGGGCAAAGTTCCTTCCCTGCTTCTTCCCAAAGTCCACTATCAGCTCCTTAGTCTGACGTTCAGGAGTAGGTTGTCGTCCTGACACCAGCGGGTCAGGTCCTGCACTTCCTCTTCATTGTTTGGATTAATACACACTTGGTGCTCTAGTGAGTATTTAAAGCAGCAGGACGGCGTGTGTGTGTGTGTGTGGGATTCACGAGTCGAGATAAACTCCAGTGTGTGTCTGTGTGTGTGTGTGTGTGTGTGTGTGTGTGTGTGTGTGTGTGTGTTCATGGGGATGAAGGAGCATGTCACCCAGGGCAACAGTGTGGCTCATTGTTGTGTTTTTAAATAGTTTTAGGGCGACAGTGGAGCTCCATGGCACAGAGGAAGAAGATACATCAGCCTTTGGATACACACACACACACACACACACACACACACACACACACACACACACACTACTTGTTAGTGCGATCAACACGTCGTTGGTTTGGGTCTTTTCATGAGATTTGTTGACAATAAGAAAAATATAGAATATCATCCTTTTGAGGCAAGGTTTCGTGTGTGTGTGTGTGTGTGTGTGCGTGTGTGTGCGTGCGTGTGTGCGTGCGTGTGTGCGTGCGAGAGCGTACAGTTCTTGTGTGTTCCTCAGTGCGTCTGTAGCTTCCTATAAGCCACAGAGACTTTGATAGCAGCCCATGCAGAGCGACAGACACAGACCAGTGACTTCTTCTAATGAGCAGACTGCTGTTGGTCCGCCGTGGGGACGCTGCTTCAGGGCTGGCACACCCTGCACCATTTTATGAACTAATTAAGCACAAAAAGTTGCCTTGTCAGACAAGAAAGTCAAGATTTGTACGGAGCTCAAAGAAAAGTAGTGGGATTTAAAAAAAAAAAAAAAAAAAAAGAAATTCAATTATTTCATCCCTATAGTTCATTTGCATTGGGATGGTCTGGAAGGGGCCGAGGTTTGGTCCAGGTTTGGACTGTCTCCCAGCCCAGAAAGAAACAGAAATCCTCCCCTTTATAGGCATGAATTGTTCTTCCGGCTGCTCTGCCGCTGTCCTGATGGACCTGGAGATACTGTCATCTTCACTTTGGAAAGTAAAATGTGGATCGTCCCCATGCTGATCTACCGATACTCAGTCTGGAGACTCACGGCCTGGAGGCTGAGGAGCCGCTTGCCCGGTTGTTTGCTAAAACCTTCAAAGTGCGCGCGCATGAACTGCGTTGAACTACTGACTTCGCCAAAGTTCAATTCAAATGCAGTGTACAGTTGTTTAAAACACCTCACAGCACGCAAGAACCTTTTAGCGCTTTTGCAGGAGAGATTACGATTAATCAGCTGGTCGTTTCAGCTCAACAGTCTCATGCAACAGTCAAAAATATTACACGTTTAAATTTAGTCTTGGTATTTCAAACAGTAGCCTGATGAGACGAACCCAACTCAAGGTCCACCTGCTACTCAGTAGTACTCAGTGGTTATGAATATTATTATTATTATTATCATTATTATTAATGTCATGTTTAGATTATTGTCATATCATACACAATTCTAATATATATGGAAGAATATTGCCATTACAGCTGATTGGTTATATTTTGGCTCTGTGTTTTTAGGTTAAGTTTAGGTTTTTATTTAAATATTTTGAGATATATATTTATATATATAAAAATCATCAGTCTAACTTTTCTGTAATGTGTTTGATTTTAACTTTAACTTTAAGCTCAGCATGTTTCGCTTAAAATTGGGTAAAGTTCAATGTCCCAAGACTTGCCCTGGCTGTGTTCATACGGTCCACAGTTTCTTTAAATACTGGAGGGAAGAGGACGTATTCGGTACAACGGTTTAAAAATACTCCATTACAAGTAAAAGTCCTGCATTAAAAATCTCACTTAAGTAAAAGTACAGAAGTATTGGCGGCAAAATGTTATTGAAGGCGCTTTAAGTAATCTGTCTCCATGAGTCATATTGTATCGGCTGATTCTATGTTGTGAGATGTTCAAGTAAAGTACAAGTACATCAGACTTGTACTTGAGTAAACGTACATTCCACCGTTGTAAAAACGAGCAGGAAGTCCACGTGACTCCGTCAGGCTCTGTCCGTGCATCTTACAGCTCGCTGTATGAGTCAAGATGGAGGCTTCTCGAAATGATTCTTATAATCAGATCCTATTAAATCATACCTGTCAAGAAGTTGCCTTTTTTTGTTTGTTTATGGTTTCTTTTAACTGGGTTACACGACCTGTGCGCATTTTGCAAATGCATCTCACCGAATCTCCCAAATTGGCGTTCTCGGAGTTCTCCGCTCATATAGCACGCAGCTCCTTTCAAAATGTCTATCAGCGGAGCTCTCCCCCCCCCACCCCCCGCCCCCCCGCCCTGGGAATCCAGAGAGACGCTGGATTGGCAGGCCCGGGCTGCTGTCAGCATCATCTCTGTCACCCGTCCTGCTCGGCAGCCAGCTGCTCCCCCTGTGATAAGGCTTGATTTTGTTCTGGGGGCTGGAAAATACTGGACTCAATCTGGCTGTCCGCCGCTCGCTCGGCCTCTCTGTTCGTTTCGCTGTCAGTCAGTCGGTCGGCCTTTTTAAATGTAATTTTCACCCTAGCAGCTGTGAAATACCTCCAATGTCTGTTCTACAAGTCTGTTTTCGGTCTGTTTCGGTTTGCCAGAGTTAAAAAGCGACGTCAGGCTGCATGTGACGGGGAAATGTGAGTCCGAATTGATTCACAAAATAACCCTAAAATAGGAAAAACATCTGCTCAAGCAAAGAGAACAAGAGATGAAATGGAAAAACATGTGGTGGTAAACTTCCATCAAAAGACTATGATTACGTAGATCACATGTTTAATTTGTATATTTATGGAAAGAAAAACAAAGAAGAATGTGACTTGATGACTGACTTGGCTGAATGCAGCATCCCTGTCGCTCTCCTCGTTCCTCGGAAGAGTCGGCCACCTTCATCTCCTCATTTTCCTCCTCCTCCTGCAGAATGAATGACATCGAATCGATGGTGCCAGCGTCAGGCGCCGCCTGGATGACGGATCGGAATGAAATGGGCAAGGCTCCATTAGGAAACAAAAAGCTTGCTTTTATCCAGCAGAAGGCGCGGACTCGTGTGCTTCCCGCCCCCTTCGCTATGTAGTGCAGAGTAAGCACGGCTGTCTGAAAGCAGCGTGAATGATGGACGGCTGGATGGATGGAGGAGGGGGGGGGGCGGCAAGGTCCAGAGGGAGAGCAGTGCTAACTGGGTGTGGCATGGCCTGTTTCATGAGCCCTTCTGTAGAACACACAGTTGGCAGTCTTGGTGCTAAAGGGTCAACTTCAAGGATAGTTTAGCAGTGGTGGATGAAGTGTTGAGATGTTTCAGAGCAACACCTCAAGATAAAGCCACTCCACTACAAGTACTACTCAAAATCATACTTGATACTTGAAGTATCAAAAGTAAACGTTTTAGGCAGCAGAGTGTTATTACATTATTGGATTATTATTACGAATGTATTACTGTGTATACAATCTTTTATGTTGTAGCTGCTCATTTGAACTACTGTTTGTACTGTTGGGCAGTTGAATATATAACACCAAAACAGCATCACATTTTGTAAGCTATACTTGACTAGACTCAATTCGACTCATTCGAGTCAATCTTCCCCTTTCACGGAAAAGAAATTCCGCATTGACGGCCGGCCTTTAACAAGTCTGTTTAGTGTGTGCTGAATGTCACACAGAGCCGAGCACACTGTGCTGGCAGAAGGCATTCGATTGAGACTTTCAGCTGCTTTCAGAGCCCCTTTGGGAAAGTCAAAGCACATTTGTGTTTAAGGAGGATTCGGCGGACCACAGAGGACACGGCACGTGAGGCAAACAAGACAACGCTTTGACGCAAGGACTCAAAAATGTGCGAGTTCCTGCTGCCACACCTGGATGGCACGACCTGAGAGCAAGAGCCACACAAAGCTGTCAGAGGTGTAGGTCCACGGTTCATTGTCGTAAACTCAGTCAATGAATAAAATAAAAGTGCAAATTAATAATTAAAAAAAAGACATTATCAGAGACTAAAACCACAAATGCAGTCAAGTAGAGACTGGGATCCGGAGAGATATCACTGTAAACGCATACGTTTAACGGCAAAAAGAAATACACGGTTTATTTATTCCGTATGTCATCCTTTTTGCGATGAAGAAGATAAGCATCATCCTCACCTTGAGAATACATTGTTCTTCGGCTCCCCGGCTAGATGAATTTCGCCCCGTGTTTCGCCCTATATTGTCTCGTTTTCAGGGCGGGTCGTCATTCCAAAGGTGTCAGCGAAGCAAAAAATATCGTGATGAATGTAAAAGCAGATGAAACCAGCGGGAGAGCTGTCGGGCCTGTCGGAGAAAGGGGGGGGGGGGGGGGCACAAACTCTGCAGGCAGGCAGACAGACAGACAGACAGACAGACGGATAGCTGGGTTAGAGCAGCATGCGGGGAGGCTGGCTGGAGATGAGGATGAAGTAGGCTTGGACAGCCGACATGGAGGCATGCCATGGGGGCAAAGAAGGAGTTTGCCGGAAGATGACTTGATATCTGTCACAGATTCTTACATTTCTAAATACAAAAAAAAAGAAAAAAGAAAAGCATTGGTATACAGAATAATAACAGGGATAAAGTAATAAGAGAAATAATAATAAAAAAGGATCGGATTTCAATGTTTTTGGGGGCTCCAATTAGCTTCTGTGGATACAGTAAATGCAGTATGCACTGTATGCTCCCACGAAACTGATGCAGAAGTACCTTTTCTATATGAATTCTGCTCAGTTTCCACAAGGCAGAACAAACACATCTTCCTCTCAGCATCACCTCTGACTGAAATGCATTGACGAGGTGATTCCCGAAAAACGTCAATGTCATTTTTATTTTTTTTATTTTTTGTAACCTCCCTATTTCAAAATGATTTTCTCTCAGCAATATGGCAACTTTACGGCGCGGTTAGTTACGGCACGTGTCATTTCACGCCTTTTAATCTATACTGACTTCGTCGTGCAGAGACGGCATGCCACGTTGCGCACAACTTCCTTAACGTATTTGAACTTATGTAACATGATCTTTTCCTAAACCTACAGTAACCAAGTCGTTTGGTGGTAGTCACGATGGTTTAAAAAAAGAAAAAAGGCAAGGTGGCATTGTGCTTCAGGTACAGGTGAAACAATAAAATATGATGCCGGAAATCCAGTTATCGATCCAGTCCATACATTTGAAGGCTTATCAGACGCCAAAAAACACCGCGCAGCCGTTTGTGATGTAACGAGGAAGGATTTTAAGGGTCACTTCTCACGACGGACTCGCTCATTCTTTCATTGTGACGTAAACCCGCCCACCTTCCCGACCTCCGCGCTCCCTCGTTTTCTGCCTCCCTGCAATACTGAACATTGGCATCACCATTCATGTATGTTCATATCGTACGCGTAGCGCGATAAGAATAGATAAGAATGGTGATTGGGTGTCGTCATTTGCTGGAACCTTGCTGTTGATATCGCGGGAAATCACCGTCAACCTATTGAAGAGCTCTGCTCAGCCAAAAAAGGGGGGGGTCAGGCATGCATCAAGACAGGTTCAGCACGTTGAGGCTGCTGAGAGATTCGTGGACCACGAGGAAAATCTTAAGATCAATTCTGACGTTTAGAGGAGAGCAAGGGAGACTCTGGAGTGAAGTGGTCAGATATTTTAGGATGAACAAGCTGCGTGGAAAGTCCAGACAAAGGCCTTTGAGTTCTTTCCTTCCGGCGATGGAGGCATTCAGTCAAGTCTTCCAAGTTTGCGACTGCAAACTGAAATGAACATATTTATAATGTGCGAGCTTTGCTGTAAATACACTCAAGGCAAGGACAAAACCTTGCTGACAAAGACAAAAAAAGAAAAAAGAAAACAGACTTGTCGGAGCATTAACCACATGGAAATCAATGAAAAACCTTCAAATAAGCCGTTGACCTTTTCTGAAACTGTGATGCACTTCTTCAAATAACTCACTTTAACCGAGTCCCTCTCTCTGTTTCCATTCTCCAACACACACACACACACACACTCACACACACACACACACACACACACACACCTCGCCTGCTCCTGCTCATAATCCCTGAGGCTACTTTTGATTGTTACTTAAATCTTTGCGCTCCTTCCCCCGAGGAAAAAAAAAACAAACTCCAAAACCTTTGGCTCTGAAGCTCTGAGCTAAATTGCGAGGGTTTTCTACCCCCCCACACCTCCAACCCCACCCCCGCACACTCAACAAGTGTTTCTGTCCATTATGCACAGTGACATTCTTTGTCTGAAGGACACTGGTGTTTCAGAGAAGGGCCTCTGCCATTTAATTGAAACCGTAAAGGAACTTTCTTTTGGCACAAAAGCTCTTATGTGGGCTTTGTCGCAATTAGATTGACCAGAAAGGCCAGTGACCCTGATAAAAAAAAAAAAAGGGGGATTATGAGAAATGTATTGCTGGGATGTCATGTTGAGCGAGACATGGCATGCTGTGGAGGAATTAGCAAAAGGCCTGACCCGCCCTGGATCGGTCAGGCAGAGGGGCAAACCAGTGATTAACGGAGCGGTCAAAGGCTCCTCTGACAACCCAAAGAGCCGTGGAACATTGTGAACACTGGTCCAAATCGGCAGCACAAGTGGCCCAGTCAGGCAATTCACCTACACAGCACTCTCAAACAGCTGGGTGGAGCTTCATTATGTGAAAGTCGCCCACTGTGAAGCCTCACGGGCAGACGCGGAGCAGGAAGTGTGCCTGGACTTTCTGTTTCCCTGCGGACAAACAGCTCGGGTGCCTCGTCCATCTTTCATTGCTCGGAGCTAAATCCAGGCCAATAGTTGCGATAGCTTGCTAAAAAAAAAAAAAAAAAAAAAATGAATTTGATCGTGATCTTTGAAAAACACAACAATGTATTCAAAATAAAAATAAGTGTAGGCAAAGTGTTGTCGGTTTCGACATCATTTTGATTCAGATCTGGAACTCTTTTGAATAAATATTGTATTTTTTAATTTTCACGTTCCTATCTATTCTGATATTTGAGGTCCTGTTTTTTTTTTTACAGTTTCAAATCTTATTTTGTTTTGTGGGGGGGGGGGGGGTCAGATCTTTTTTATTTTTTCAGTTTCAGACTTTTGGCCTTGATGTGGCATGGTGGTGGTGGTGGTGTCATACTGACATATGATTATGAAATATCCTAATATTAATCATTTGTGCCTGGAAAATGTGCTGATTTGATCCTCGGACCAATATGTCGAATCCGGGAGGGGAAAGTGAAAAAACAGCGCTTGCCTCCTCTCATTACCAGCAACGAGGTGCCTTTGAGCAAAGCCCTTAAACCCCTGATGTAATAATTCGATAACATAATACAGGCGATAAGAATATAACAGTGACAGGGTCCATTTTGCATAACGAGTGTTTCTTCTTCTGATACTTTAAGTGTTCTTTGTCTAAAATAATGACGTACTTTTACTTAAAGCTACTGCAGGCAGGCTGAAATAAGGAACTTTGACCATTGCATGTCACCAACAATATCTAGTTGAAGGGCTCCTTTAAAAAAATTGTCTGTATTTGAGCACCCGCCCCTGATTACCTCTGATTGGTTGTTTGATTCAGACCTAATCCAGTTTTTAAAAAAAAAAAGTCTAAATACAAAGGGGGCGGGTGCTCAGAGCCACGTTTCTTTTAAGGAGCCCTTCAATTAGATGTTGTTAGTGACACGCGCTGGTCAGAATTTGTTATTTCAACCAATAATTTTTGGCCTACTGTAGCTTTAAGTAGCATTTTTAATTCAAGACTTCATTCACAGTTCACAGTTATTGGTACTTCTGCATACTTCCTCCACCACTGCTACATACTAGCTGTTGTCTATCTGTAATCTAATCTTTAATTTTCATAGAATGACTCAAAATGAGGGATTCAGTTATTTAAGATCCCTTTATTTTGCTTGTGGCGGTTTGGTATCTTTAACCCGGGTGACAAATGGCCATTTCAGTGCACCGGACCTATTAGTGACTCTATTTGCCGTAGCGACACCGAAAGGAAACCGCGTCTGAAGAATCATTTTACTGTAAACCCACTCCGCCATGACATGATTTCAGTTTTCTCACACAGCGGGCTGCTTCAAGGTGGATTAAGGCCTGCCGCTGTGAAACCAAAGTTATTCTGAGCTCCATCACGGCCCTGTCCTCAATACCAAAGAACTTTATAAATAGGCAACCAAATAGAGCACTGTTAACATCTGAGGACTGTCTTGTGTTTCACTGCGCAGTCACACTGCAGGTTTGGGGATAATCCACACTTTTCACGGTTTACAGTTACTGAGTTTGGTGTGCTTTGTGAGGCTGTCTGCGGGCCGAGTCTGGCTGTTTCTAAACACTGCGTTTACTCAGAGGCTAATGTGCCGGCTTTAAGTAAATTCTCCTGTTTCCTGTCTCATTTTCTGCAGGTTAAGGCGTGGTGTGTGTGTGTGTGTGTGTGTGTGTGTGTGTGTGTGAGACCAGCTCGGCATCAGATCAGCGGACTCAAAGTGAGCGAGCAGGAAAGAGAGCTGTTGTATCGCAACTGCCCTCCAGCGGAGGCACTGGGTACTACACCCCCGTTGAGCCTCATTGTCCAGTTGTGTACGCTTGTACTACAGAGAGGAGGTGAGTATTCTTCGTCCACTATTGATGCTCATGAGGCACATTGATGGCCTCCATCTAAATGGTTCAAATCAGAGGTGGGCAAACTCCATCTCCCCCCGTGGCCCCACTGTGTCTGCCGCCCTCCGAGGACAATAAAGCAACTGTAAACTGGCGTCTTGTCAGCGGCTTGTTTCTTTCGCTGAGTCACCGGAGGTGAACTTTCAGCCCTCACACTGCCCCTGTGTGTGAGTGTGTGTGTGTGTGTGTGGGCGGGGAGGGTCAGCTGGTGTTGTGAATCAGGCCGCTGAAGTGTCAGACACGGCTTCTTCACAACACCAGGGTTCCTCCCTGCCACTTCCTGCTGGGGTGTGCGGCACTTCTTCCGGACAACAGTAAAGCCTCTCCTCAAATGCTGTGTGTTAGAATATAGTAAATAGTTGAGGTGACGGCTGTAATGATCTAAAACTGCTACCTGCTTTTTTTTGTTTTTGTTTTGTCATTTTAGGAAGTAGACACTTTATTATATTATTTCTAGTGCGTCCAAAGCTTTTTTAATGTGCCACAATTGTGCCTAAATGTCTGTGCCTCATGTCTAATATTTAGTCATAATAATGAATATTTAGTCATTTTCCTCCTTTTTTTTTTTTTTTTTTTTTTTAATGCCAATGGTGTGACTCAGTGTCGTAGTTACTTTCACTTAAAGATTCCTTCACTGGGTGTCAGCATCTTATTCATTAGCAGTATGTTAACGTACCATAATGCAAGTTGTAAGCAGATAACAATCGCTGGATGTTAAAAAAAAATGTTTTGGTATTGTTGTACTTTGTCTTCATAATCATATGCCATTGTATATGATTACAGCTATATTATACACCAGTTATGGCAGTTTCCACATAACCACAACAGCCATGGTTTATTCCGGCTGGGGAACTTTCCCAACCTTTTTCTTAAGGGACCCCTGTTTTACCCCCCTGTTTGTATATACACTCATTACCCCCCACCCACGTACAATTACAAAAAAGGGGGGAAAGTGGCCTACTTCTTTTGACATTTTTTTTATTATATTTATATATAGTATTTATATTCATTCTGTACAATTAACCTAAATATTGAACTTAATACCTGCAGGAAGTTTGTGTAAAACTAGGAATTTGTATACAATTTTGAACAGACCATTTCCTGTGGATACTGCAATGTATCACAGGATTTTTCCCAACACAATTCTATGTCCGTATTATGGTTATGGTTGTGTAACCCCCCCCCCCCCCCCCCCCCCCCGGGATCAATAAAGTATTTCTGATTCTGATTCTATCTTTTAATTTAACTATCATACATACGTTTTAATGGTCCAAGCAGCCTGGCGTTATAATAAATAAATAAAATCACCCTTACATTTAGTTGTCTTCTTCACAGAAATTATTTTAATGCATGTATATTATATTTTATATATATATATAGAGAGAGAAACATTCCCTTAATATCAAGAGGGCTTCACGACCCACTGTGGAGCTTTGGCGACCCCTTGTGGGGGTCATGGGACATCAGACAACGGCTGGATTCAGCTTTTTTTTCTTCCTTTCTCTTGGCTCTGAAAATGAGTTACTTCTGAGATGTAAAATAAACGTCTCATGGCTGAAGGAACAACGCGCGTGTGTGGTTTCCTTTTTTTCTCGCTACAGTCAAGAACCTTCTTGCACAATGAAAGATTGGACAGTTGTTGCATTGTACAGCTTTTACTACGTGACACGCACAGACTCACAATACCGTCTCACATTATATGGAGCACAAAAACAACATAGGACGACCGCAGACATTTTGAACAATCAGAAGTGGTAGCATGTGCCATTACATTCATAGATAGATAGATAGATAGATAGATAGATAGATAGATACTCCTGTTTCATTGCTTCTCTCTTTGTTTATATCCATGATTTAGAATAAAGACATTATTTAACTTACTGGCTGAATGGCCAGAGAGGCAGCAAAAAGAGAGAGAGACAGAGAGAGAGAGAGAGAGGGAGGAAGTGCCTGAGATGCAGATAAATAAAAGCTTGGCAAGACACAGAAAAATGGTTGAAAAGGCAGATAAAGGCGCGGCGAAAATACAAAACCAGGCCTTTGTCGGGGAGCGCTCGCTGGAAGCTGGAATGGGTATATAGGAGGCTGTTTAATAACCGCCGTGCAACATCACACGCTGGTCTTCTTAATCTGGGACACTTCATTCAGGTAAGCCACGAATAACTTGGTTCCCTCGATGTAGTTGTACCTGTGGGGACGAGAGTTGAAGGAAGCAAGAGGTTAAAGAGCTGCCGTCACGATGTCGGACTGGTTTTGGAAAATGTGTTGCTCAACCTAACTCACAGCAACGGATGCGTACGTTATACCTTCCTAGGAGTCCCTAAAGCATTACAAAAATCAAGTCTGGACCAGTGTCTCTTCACTTCTGCCCTTGAGGTCTTATGATCAGAGAGATCTTTCTCCAGACGCTGTCCGTTTGTCCTCATCGTTTGAGATTCTTAAATATGTCTGCGCTGCGCTGCTTTCTGTTTCAATATTTACAGCCGTTTCTGACCCGTTGTGTGTTTTTTTGTGGAACTGTGAATTCATTTTATCCTGGCCTTCCCTTCGCAGTGAATACTGGGGCTGAAGGATTATTTCAGTCCAAGGATGTGGATGATTAGGAGAGGGTAAGACTGCGTGAGCCCTGGAGGTTCAGATTCTCTTCAAATCCCAGCTTTTCACTCGGGTATCCATCTTAACGCCCCAACAGCCTCAATAGAAAAGATGAACTGATAAAGCTTTGACTTAAAACGTCCTGTAAAATGAAATAGAAAGGAGTCACGTGCAAAAACAAGTGAAGTCAAACCTGCTCATTTTCTCGTTCTGGGAGTGCAGCCCGTCATCAAAGCCTCCGATGGGCATCATGATGATGCTTTTGCCCGTCACATCCTGGAAGGTTCTGGCGATAGGGATGGTCCCGCCCTCACGGATCAGGTCCGGATCCATGTCAAACACTGGAGAATGTTAAGAGTGTAACGGACGTAAACTCCCAGGTACCTTAACATCGAATAAAACAGCTGGACATGTGGAGCGATTATGTATCACAGGTGTCAATTAAGCAGGATTTCCTAAAGCACTCCTGTGTGTGTGTGTGTGTGTGTGTGTGTGTAGAGGCACGTAGCAAAAAGTGTAACACCATAAAACCACCTCCATAAAAATGTGGTGTAAAGCCAGCTAACCTCCTCCAGCAGGTTGTTTCAAAACCTCAGAGTCCCGACGGCCAATTTGAATCAAATCAAACTTTTAAATCCATTCAGCTCTAAATTTATGCTACTTTCTACTCTTGAAGGGGAGCACCGGTGCTGTACAATTTTCACCCGGGGATCAATAAAGTATTTCTGATTCTGATTTAAAAAAAAACAAAAAACTACAGGAGCCAACGATCTCAGGCTACGGTGCTAACATGAGGTTAGGTTATGAGTCAGATTACGAGTCATGCCTTTTTTATGGGACAAGTCAAGTCTCAACGCATGGCTGAAACTAAGAGATGAGAGATGTGAAAGAAAGGTTTACGCGAGAAGAGATGCAAGCAGGAGTTTAGTTCGCCTCTGGCCGTACTGAACATTAGCAGGTAGAGGTCCAACTAATGGTGAGTGAAAATGCGGGAATGATGGATGGCTCAAAAGGACTATTTCTGTGTTCTGTACCTCTCTTGACGGCGGCCCTCCCAGCCTCGTAGAGAGGATGCTGAGTGTCGGCCAGCCAAGGCTTGGCCCCGATCACCATGGTGACCTTCAGCTTGTTCGGGCTCTTCCTCTTGGCGAACACGGAGTGAAGGTAGTCCGTTACCTAAAGCATCGGATCAACGAGACAAGAGCGCAGACAGTTTATGGAGAGAAATGATCGGCTTGTTCCAAAAAAAAAAAAAAAGAAGAAGATGTTTTTACCTGTTTCTTGACCATAGCAGGGTCCATGTTGGGAACTTGTCTGATGGAGAACTTAGCAGTAACCTTAGCAGGGATGACAGTCTTTGTGCCAGGGTCGGAGAAGGCCCCCTCAATGCCGTGGACGGAGACAGTGGGGTAGCGCCACATGTGGGCCAACAAGTCAACCTACAGGAAACACACAATGGCAATCGCTTACCTTGTTGCGTCCAGCTCGCCTTGAAGTAGATTATTTTGACCATTTCTCGAGGCCACACTCTTACCTTGTTGCTGTACATGAGCTGGTTGACGCCAATCTTGTTCTTGTAGTTGTCGATGTCAAACTGGATGTCCTGGTACATCTTCCACTCCTCGTCAGAGAGGGGGGCCACAGCCTCCCTGATCCCAGGAACCAGGATCTTACCGCTGGGGCTGATCAGTGTGTCTAAGGCGAGGAATTACAAGAGAATACGGCGGATGTGGTTCTAAATGGACACTGTGCGGAGGTCAGAGCGTGGAGCCAGATATTCAGTGAAGGATTCAGTGCCTTCAGTCTTGCTATACGCTCGACAACTCTCCCAACTACGCATGATGGTACATTGTGACCTCAGTCATATTAGTCATTCACATTCAGATTAGTTTGTTAAATTGTGCTGTAGAAAAGAGCAAAATACAAGAAATAATGTGGTGACTCAAATTGAAAACGAAATTGAGTGTGACTACCTATTCTGGAGGCCTTGTTGTGTTTAGGGGCATATTCCTAAACAAACGTGTCACCTGGTAAATCAGGGGCTAATTACTACTCCTACTAATCATGCTTCATGTGTTCATCATCAGTCTAATCCTATCAAGGACATTCAATACCATCAATGTTGTAATCGCTTCAATGATATGTTTTATCGGATGCCAATATATCAGACATTCAAACACCGCTTTCAAAATGCCTCGCGAGGTTCATGAAACTGTTTTGAACGGGCAAGGACGTAGTTTCTTTCATGTCTTTTAGGTCCGATCCTATACTATGTGCTACTTATGATTGTTGTGAACCCATTGTGTCTGTTCTTATGTGAAAGAATAAGTCTGGTGATGTTCTGTGTGGCACTGTTTGACGCGTTCCTTCATTACCATGAACACACACCCTGTAGTATTTTGCCTCAATCCCACACACACCGTCCTGCTGCCTGAAATACTCACTAATCCGCTGCTAAAAATAGTCCCGAACAAATACACCATTTCCTCCTGTTTGAGGAACATCTGATAGAAAATAAAGAGCCTTTTTTTTTTTTTTTAAGTATTAGCATTAGTAGCAAGTATTGGTAACTACCTGTTTTAAAGGTTTGACGTCTTCAGTAAGAACCAATGGGCTTGGAGCTGAGTGCCACAAACAGGGTATGGAAGAAAGTATTGAGATGCTGGCCTTATCCTTCAACTAGTTCATGCTGCCATGCCTGAGGCCCTACAGATCTTTAGTTCAGTGTCTTATCTTCCTGTAAGTGACTGAGACACACACACACACACACACACACACACACACACACACTCACCAAGAATGCCGATGAGGTCAGTCATTGGTTCGATCACAGTGCCTCCATAAACACCGGAATGCAAGTCCTGTTTAGGTCCGTCAACCTGCAAACACACCAGAGGTGAACACTCACCATGAAACGGCCTGGAGGAGCTGACTGACACACTGGTATAGAGTGTGTGCACGAGCGAAGAGTCGGGCCCAACTTATTTGTTTCCGCCTGTTATGTATGCACAACCTCAGCAAAGAAGTAGCAGTTGCCTCTGGTGCCGTAGGTGAGGGCGGGCCGTCTGCTGAGCCAGCCGCAGTCTGAGATGATTATGTAGTCCACGTCGGAGAAGAAGGTGTCCCTTTGGGCCACGATCATGGCGTCCAGGCCGTTGGAGCCCGTCTCCTCCATGCCCTCAATGACAAACTTGACATTCACTGGCAGCTCCTGGTGGACAGAGAGCAAGACGGTGCTGCTCCATTAGATCTGTTTGGCAGTGAGTGACAGCGACGGCAGTGGTTTCCCACGTTGGTCGCTAAATCTGCCAAATGTGTCAAGTATTTTTACTCGACTAAAACGGTCTGAGACAAAAGATGATTTATGCATCTGAGGCACATAAAACCCCCCAAAAAACTATCCAATATAATAGCGGTATTGTGAACTTCCTCTCACCATATTGAGGGCCTGGTAAGCCTCCACAGCATGGATCCAGGCTAAAACTGGGGCCTTGTTGTCTGATGCTCCTCTTCCATAAAGGTTACCTACAGGCACAAGAATCATTACATGAGTAAGGGTTCTCAGTAGGCCAGGGGCTAACGTACTCAACGTGAAATCAATGGCAGCTGCTTTAAAAAGTGTTTGTAACATCACACACATTTCAGAGACGTCGGACGTTAAAGTGGAATCTAATCTAATCCAATACGACCACTTGCTATCCACCGCTTTTTTATTTATTTAGCAGGAACAATCCACATTGTGATTGACTGCCCTAGAGATAACTGGGACGAATAGCTAAAGTTCATCAGCAGCAGCCTGTATCTGTAGATGTTATTACCCCTTTAGCCAAATCTCATCACAGTTAGGCTCTCTGTCTTCCAACTTAAAATCCCAGCTTTTCTAGCTCCTAAAATCCTAGCTCTTTAAATTTAAATTTAGACTCGCCTTTTGCTAAATAGTTCAAGAAAAGGCAAGTCTCTTGTTTGCATGCGTTTTGCCTGGGTAGTCTGCTTTTTGATTATTATTGCGTCCAAACATTGTGCCATGTACCAGTAAAAAAAAAAAGTATTTCTCTGTTACTTAATTCCGGTATTTTAAACCTTGGCAAAATGACTAATAGTTACCAAATGAATGGGCTGCAATGGCTGCAGCGTAATCCTTTACAACTGCACCCATGAAAAATACGTCCACTTAAAGTGCTTGTTTTTGCCAGTGACCGGCTCAGATTGTTATTCTAAGTGTCTGGCACCATTCTGGGAAGGATCCCTACAGAGATAGACCTTTTTTTTTTTTTTTTTTTTTAAAGAAGTAACAAGAAGTCTCTCTCGTGTTTCCACCGTCGTCTTCCTGCAACAACTCACCTTTCGCGAGCTTTTAGGCTGAGACTTCTGTTTCTGGTTAAACAAAAAGGATCTTAGCGTTTCCGTTTAAATGATCATACCGTAGTTTTAATGAGTGTAAAATGTCATGAGTAAAGGCTGTTTCATAGACTTTTACACTCCGAAGCGAAACATGGAGCAATTTAGACATTTTGAACATTGGTACAAAATAGCCATATTGGTCTCCGAAACAACCACGTCAGACCCTCGTTTGTTCTGCTTATCAATGAACGTCAGATCAGATCATCATGATTGAAATCAGCTAGGAGCAACCTCATTGGGAAAATTAAGGGTGGGCGGACACACCACTTCCGCCCTCTTCCTCTCCACATTTCACCCAAATTCAGCCTGACATGTTTGGTGCCACTACAATTTAAAAGGGAGTTACGTGGGTTTGAACAATCTTTGTTCTGCCCAGCATGAACTGGTAACGGCAACTGAGGAGTCTAAAGGCTGTTACCATTGACATCAGTCAGGTTGTAGGGATCCGTTGCCCAGCCGTCCTCTAGCTTCGCTGGCTGGACGTCCACATGACCGTAGACACACACTGTGTGTTTGTTCGGGTCGGTGCCAAACTGAGCCGTCACCACTTTGGGCAACGCTAACGTCTGCCCGTCAGGAAGCTGCAGACATTGAAGGAGAGTTAACATCAGCGTGAAGTGCTGCAGTGTTACATATAGCTTGTTTTTCTCATCCCTCCCTCGTTTTGATTCTCAAGGTTTCTCAACTTCTGTGGAACCCTCAAGTGCAGCAAGTGCTCTGCTTTCACATGTTGGAATTTCAATGATGCGCATGAGTGTGTAACATTATAACGGCGACAATCCTTACAGGAAGAAAAGGGGTCATCAGCTATTGTTTTTACCATTCACTAGGACAATATAATGCCGTAACAAGCTACGCTGGCTCTAATTACTGGTAAGAAGCGCAGCTTTTTGTCCTCTAGTCTGACCTCAAACGCGCTATATGTTTAATGAGTATGGCAAGCTGCTTTGATGTGTCTCAGTCAGCAATGAGGAGGTAGATGCACTCCTGGCCTCTCCACTGCCTTTTTGAAGTCAGCAGCTCGTTTTCCACTGTCCCCTTCCCCGGCGAGAAATACAGAGTATTTTCTAACAAATCAGGGTGATGATGTGGGGGGGGGGTTGCTGGGAGAAGCGGCTCTGTCACTGACTTCCTGTTCTCCGATGTCCACCAGCTCTACAGTCCCTCCCATGAGCCTCAGCTTCTGAGCGGCCATCTCCATCATGCGGTGTAGGTCTGGTCTCTTCAAGACATTGCTGGAGTCGCTTTCAATTGCAACCCAGTCCCGCAGAGCCTAAAACACACACACACACACACACACACACACACACACACACAGTCAAAACAACATCATTTAACTTCATCTAATCCTTCTGCCATCTTGTAAAATATACTACAGTACTACTGCCGCACACGACTGGTGTCCAATGCCCAAAATGTCCTCTTGATGCATTTTAAATCAAGGTGTCTAAGGTAAGGAAAAAAACAAGAAGCGAGGCAGTATTTGCTGTCCGTAAAAAGTTGCTTGTCGTACTGCTACCTTTTGGCTAAGGAGGGGCTTAGTTTTTAGGGCACTTCTGCATTGGCTTCACTTTTCAGACCCAGAGGTTGGCGCTTGCATAAAACTCAACTTCTTTGTATTCATTTCTTTTTCTTTTTTCTTTTTCTTCGTAGGGATATAGCGAAACCTGTTTTCCTTTAAAATAAATATGACATGAAAAGTTATCATGTAGAAAAATTAGAACTATTTTAACCTATTTACGCCTAGATTTACCTACATTCCTTAAGCTCACTCTACTCATGTATGTTGTGGTAATTACACTGCACGATACACTCTAAGAAATAATACATATTAATACAAAAGTATGATAAAGTTAATTGGAATGATTCCTCATTAGGAACAGGAAGGAAGATTAATACTTAATTACAGTATTATTTCTCTCTAATTTACAATACTAATTATATAATCACAGATGAGTAACATATATTAAAGGGTCCATTCATGCTCCTTGGCCTCAGGTGACTGTTCCTCCTGTTGCTGTACGGGGAACAGTTGTAAGTCTGATGATCATAGAAAATATTCAAAGAGCAGCTATAGCATGCTTGTCACCCACAGCCCAGAGTGACTTAAGTACAAACAGCAACACAATCATTTCTGTTTAGTGATCGACGAAAACATAAAATAGTTATTTAGTATAACTTTGGTTAGCCAGTGCTTGGGAAGTTTTACAGCACATTTGGTTGTTCTTTAGGATTTACAGTCTCTGTGGTGTAGATTTTTCTAATCCTAATCAAATGTACTAGATTTCAGCATCTCCAGCGCTTGGACTCTTCAGAGTTCAGTGACTGGACTCTTGAAAGTGTTGCTAAAGGGAGAAGAAGAACATATTGCACCTCCACATATTCTTCTTGATGGCTGTCGATGTACTGCACCAGCTCCGTATACTGGAAAGCATGGACAGTAGAAATGACCAGCAGGATGGAGGGCAGAACTGGAAGATTCATCTGTAGGGAGGGATAGAAACTGAATCATTGATACTGCAGATGGCCGTATAAAAAGGTCATCCCCTCATTCAGTTTCAATGTATCTGACTACACAGATATACAGTACAGTAAAACACATCCAGGGCTGTGGAGGGATTTTAGGAATATCAAGGGCATGAGTTCAGATTCCCCCAGTGCAGCCCCAACCATCTAAGAAGAACTTAATATCTATGAAATGTCAAAAACAAATGTGAAAAAATTACCGTCACAACTTCCCTCGCTCCGAGGTTATCTCTTAAAATGTCTTTTTTTTTGTTTTGGTCTCACCAATAGCCTAAAACCCAAAGACATCCAGTTCACGACCATATACGACAAAGAAAAGCTGCTCCTCTCATTCGTAAAAGGTCGCTGACTATTTCCATGTTGATCGGCTGATCGTCTAATCGACTAATCATTTCAGCTCAAGCCCAAATGCTGTTTCAAAGCCAACCCCACACGGGAAGGACATAATTCTAGTGGAAAAATACGAAGTTCCTTTATTTTACCCAATGAAATTTGACAGTTTTGTTTAAAACAGTCAAATTCAAGGATATTCTGTCCAAACAAAAAAGCCCACCATATATAATTCATGTGTAATAGCAGAATGTCAACTCCTCCTCAGGTCTTTAAAACTTTCAGTACAGCACATCACACTCCCCTGTGAATATTTTCAAAATAAGACTACACTAGTAGATGGCCTTTTGTCTTACCTTTTCTCTGCTGGAGGTGTGCGCGACAGTCTCCTCAGGCAGGCAGACTGTGGCCCCGTGTTGTTGCCTGGACATTTATATACCCTCCCTTCATATCACACTCCTACTGGGCCCCCGGGGTCACACAGTCAAACATTTCCTGACACAGTGCCAAGACAGCTGACAAATTAAATTTTTCTTGCTGACAGGCACAAGAATTACACTCAATCTATTGATCCCGCTCCAAGAATGCACACCGGGGTTCAGCAGGAACAAAAGCAGCACGGTGAAATGAGCAAATTCCTGTTGTTTGTGTTTTGGAATCTCCAAGCAAACCCCCAGTTACACAAAAGTAGAGCGGCTTTCCGTGTTCCATGTTAGGCGGGTGTCCCATTGTGCTGAACTTAGCGTTGAGCTACTTGTAAGCATTCCTAGTTGACACGCAGCTATATTAGATTATTACTCTGAGACAGGTTTGTCTGAAAATATTTAATCCCATCACCCCTTCATGTTCATTGGATAAATTGTCCTTGGTAAAAACTTCCTGTATCTTTCGGTGTGTCCCAGTGTGAGACAGGACAAGAGCTTGGGGATTTGTCACACTCACATTAAATGTAAAACTCACAGGGGGTCAAAATACCAAAGCTCTTAGCTGGCAACTGGAACTTAATACCTGCGTGCATGTGTTTGAGTTTACATGTGCCTGCATGCTGGAGGCCCATTCCACTTTCATGGAGCTGAGGATTTTTTTTATTTTTTTATTTAAAATTTTCCATAAAGACGAATTTATTGTGATGAAAAAGACAAGACAGGGTTTCGAAAGAAAAAAAAAAGATGAGTTTGAAATCTTCCCTAAACAGACAACTGAATGAAAAACAGCTGGAACAATGGTGTGTTGGAGAGTAAAGTTGGTGATGATCACTCAAAATCGAATATAAGGTGCAGATTTAAACGCAGCGGCCTTAACGTGACATCTGTTTGTGAATACTAATGTGACTGTTAAACCCACACATTATTGCGTTTAAATCTGCAACTAAATTCTAAGGGACCGTCAACAGCTTTGCTACTTAACTGAGCTGTGAAGCTGATCATCGCTGAATCCCTGACTATATCTTCCTGAGACCCGGCCCATTCATTTATGTCCTTTATAATGGACATTTTGTTCACCTGTATCTTTCTTAAGTATTTGGAGTTACCCTTCCAAGCCCTATAGTATTCTGTAGGGGACATCCTGGGCTTTCCAGTGATGTGTCATGTGACGGGTTTGCATGCTGGGAACTTTACTTTTTTCCTCTATCAAGATGGCTGCCATACCAACAACCACATTTTATGGAAAGAGGAGAGGTAAGTCAAATATTCTTTATCTATTGCTATTTTTACCATGATAATTATATATATTCTTGTTCATAAACATGTTAAGAACAATATTTTTACATCTGAAAACAGTTTCATTATTTCTGTTTTGAAATAACAGGCATTTAATGAATGTCAACTGTAGTGGACACCAGGACCATTTTAATGTATTTAATGACTGCACATTGTTGTAGGAGAAAGAAGTGAAGCAGAGAGGATTCTATACCTGATAGTAGAGGGAGATTCAGATTTGGAGCTTTCAGATGAGGAAAAGGATGAGGAGGATGAGTATCAGCCTGTGATAGGTGAAGATGATGATGAAGAAGGAGAGGAAGAAGATGCAGGAGAATCTGATGAGACAGAGTCAGAGGCAGAGAGGGAGCAGCAAAGTCGTCGTGCTCTGTGGGCCACAACTAACTTGTATGTTTTATTTAGTTTCAGGCTAATGTATTACATTTTATGATGGGGTTAGATTATTGTAGTATTTGTACTATGTGTAGATGCTGTTAAGTATATGCAAGTTACCTAAAAATATGCTTATAAAGTTGGTCAATAGGGAGTCATATCACATCCATGACACTGAAATTACTGCATTAATCCAAATTGATGTGAAAAAAATTAACTGTTACTCCTTTTATCAACTTTTTAATCGTCTTTTATCATCCATCATAACAGATTCACACCTGTGCTACCTGGGCTTCCTGCCTATCAAGATGACCCTAAAATCCGTGAATACTGGAGTCCAATCCAGTACTTTTCACAGTACATCGATGACAAAATCTTTGAGGATCTGGCAGCTTTTACAAATCAAAGACAGCTGCAAACTACAGGAGTGTCACTGAATACTATTGCCCAAAAAATCAAGATTTTCTTTGGCATATCAGTACACATGGCCTGCCTTGGCTATCCCAGAGTCAAAATGTTTTGGGCTAAAAAGACTAAAGTGCCAGAGTGAAACATTACGGCCATTATCAAAGGCAAAGTCAGCATAGAAAGACAGGGCTGGCAGCAGCAGTCTGACTGACTTTGCCTTTGATAATGGCCGTAATGTTTCAGAGGCAACAGAGGCAGGTGAAGCTGCCTTACTTGGGCCAGGTGATTTCTTATGGGCTCCTTCATCTGAGGATTGCTGTTAGTGTACCGAAGTACCTTGTTTTCATAGTCACATTAACTCCTGTCCAGCATTTTAGACATAGACTGTTGCTCTTCATCCTATGTCACCTGACTTCCTAAAGTAGACAACTATGACTTTTTAATTTTATATATCTTTTTATCTCAGTTAAATTTTTATTCCATTCATAATCAATTTATTATCTATATGGAATAGATCACTACCGTATAGGTTATCTATACAGTAGGTGATTTGGGGGGGGATGTCATCCCATCTCCCAGACCAAGCCACCTCTATAACACAATATGTTCGAGCTGACATGACTACAGATATAGTTTTTCCTATAGATGAGGTGTAACCTGGGAGAGGAGTAGTTAATGTGACTAAGGAAATTAACCTGCAAAAAGCATTGTTAAAATATTGAATGTCTACACCCAGTAAAAGAACAGGCTTACACAAAATATGTATTTAGTCTAATAGCAGTTTTATTCATCACAATTATAATCACAATTATAATGTCAAGAATTGGTGTGTGTGTGTGTTGGAATGGTGGTATGGGGGCAGGGGGTGCTCCTACTGGGTTCAAAAAATCAACAAATCCACAACTGTCTTTACCCACTTATCCTTTGCAGGGTCACAGGGGGATGGAGTCTATTTCAGCGTTGGTTGGAGGCAGGGTAGACCCTGGACAGGTCACCAGCCATGTGACATTTACATGTGGGGTGTCTTTGTTTAAGATCATCTTCTGCAGCAACGTATAGGTTTGATCAACCTGGAGAAGAATACGTTGATCCTCTTGAACCACTTCTTCCGACATTTGACTTCAGTGAAGTGTGTGGTTCCTTCATCACTTCATCAGCGTCATCTAAGCCAGCTTTGGCTGGTGGTCCATCATTATTGTCAGCAGTGTTGTGTCTAGTATGGCTGGGGTTCCGTAATTTGGCAGTTGGCAGTCTTTCATGGTCAAATGGGCTGATAGCACAAAAGGATTGTTGTCAGTGCAACCACTAAAGTGTTTCATCATGACAAAGCGGTGCCCTAAAGCTTTGCTGGGCTGGTTCTTTTTGTAGGATCCAGATGCAGCATTCGATTGAGGAGGCTTAAAAAGGCCTGCGTGTCCTCATTGTGAAATGACAATAATCTGCCAAAACAAGAGAACAACCCTATAACGTTAATACACCTTTGCTTTGTACCGTTACATCATTTATTGTTGGCTAAAATCAACACCGTCTGTTGTAATACATGAGCTGGTATCATGAATCCCGTTAGCTGGTCTAGTGAGCTAGCCAACTAACAGATCCACTCAGGCAGTATGATAATGTTAAAGGTTATATGTAGTTTTCAGAAAGTCATTGTTTTAAATGACACCGGTGGCCGTGACGTAAATGGCAGTCAGCATCCTGTTGCTCGTGTCGGCACGCTGTAGGCACAAGCGAGGCAAAACAGTGAAGCGACATACACCAGACTGTTTTACTGTGATTTACAAAGATATTTGAAATAACGTTACTATCTGTAATGTTCCTATATTTATTAGGCCAATTGGCTCCGTGATACTGACTAGCTTACCGTTTGCAAGTTACTTCATCAGCTAACGTTACGAAGCAACCAACGCCGGATAAAACACCGGCAACCCCCGTAGTTTAAGCTGGGAGATGTGTGCGAGCTGCGAGTTTGAGGCACTCCACAAACTCTCTTAACACTTTTTTAGTCTAATAAATAAACTCACAAATTGTCACATGAAATACTCTTACACATGCTTTCCTTATTAAACAGAAAAATACAACTGCATACTTTATGAATTAAAGTTTCTCTCTTCCATTGGACGAAGACTAGCTTGTTGCCTTGTGAACTCATGAAACACACTTTCATTCAAACGCGACAGAAACAAACTAAAACTCACCAAACCTGTCTCTGTAAGTCATTCCACTGTTCCAACAATTACCGTTTTGGTCAAAATAAACCCTTAATCCACTGGTGTGAAAATATTCTGGCTCTAACGTTACACACTGTGCTCCCCTGCTGCCTCTCTGGGTTACTATCTGTAATGTTCCTATATTTATTAGGCCAATTGGCTCCGTGATACTGACTAGCTTACCGTTTGCAAGTTACTTCATCAGCTAACGTTACGAAGCAACCAACGCCGGATAAAACACCGGCAACCCCCGTAGTTTAAGCTGGGAGATGTGTGCGAGCTGCGAGTTTGCGGCGCTCCACAAGCTCTCTTAACATTTTTTTAGTCTAATAAATAATAAATAAAACCGTTTTGGTCAAAATAAACCCTTAATCCACTGAGTTTGGTGTGAAAATATTCTGGCTCTAACGTTACACACTGTGTTCCCCTGCTGCCTCTCAGTCAGCCAAGTGAAATGACAAAAATCTGCCAAAACAATCAGAATCAGAATCAGTATCAGAGAGAGAACAACCCTATAACGTTAATACACCTTTGCTTTGTACCGTTACATCATTTATTGTTGGCTAAAATCAACACCGTCTGTTGTAATACATCAGCGGGTGTCATGAATCCCGTTAGCTGATCTAGTAAGCTAGCCAACTAACAGATCCACTCAGGTAGTATTTTAAAAGCCATATTGTCAGCGAGCAAGCTAAGCTTAGCCAGCTAGCTGTAACTTAGCTACGCAGCATGGATCTGGCATTGGTTTCTTCGTATCGTTAGCTGTTAAAATGATATGCAAACTGAAAGCTAGCCAATTTATCAGCCAGATCAGCCCCGGGAGTCTGGATGAATTAGCTGACATTATCCACTCAAGACATTATTTTGCTACGTTAGCCAGCCAGCAATTCATCCGCGCAACTGGGGATGAACCTAACCAATCGGCGACCGTTTCACAACATTAACCACGTGTTAGAAAGCATTTAGTTAGGTTTAGGAAAGGACCATGGTTTGGGTTAAAAAAATACCTCCCAGTTTCACACAGGACTCAAACAGCAGTGTCCCAGGTGAACGATCTGTGTTGGATCCATTCATCCATCAACCCAACCTATATTCAACATGGACTTTGTCGCTTTTTATCCTACGTCACCTGACTTCCTAAAGTCGGCACTGAACCCTGCGGCCGAAAATAGACAACTGCGACTTTTTTATTTTATATATTTTTTATCTCAGTTAAATTTTTATTCCATTCATAATTAATTCATTATCTATACGGAATAGATCACTACCGTATAGGTTATCTATACAGTAGGTGATTTGAGGCCCAGACCAAGCCACCTCTATAACACAATATGTTCGAGCTGACATGACTGCAGATATAGTTTTTACTGTAGATGAGGTGTAACCTGGGAGTGGGGCAGGTAATGTGACTAAAGAACTTAACCTGCAAAAATGAGCATTATTAAAATATTTAATTTCTACATCTAGTAAAAGAGCAGGTTTACACAAAACATATATTCAGCCTAATGGCAGTTTTATTCATCACAATTATAATATCAAGAATTGGTGTGTGTGTGTGTTGGAATGGTGGTGTAGGGGCAGGGGGTGCTCCTATTGGATTCTAAATTAACAAATCCATGCCTGTCTCTGCCCACTTATTCTTTGAAGGGTCACCGGGGGGATGAAGTCTATTTCAGCATAAGTGAGAGGGCAGGGTAGACCCTGGACAGGTCATCGGCCAATCACAAGACTCACAAATATCATTCACTCACTCACATTCACACCTATGGGAAATTTAAAGTAGTTAGTTAACCTAACCTGGACTGTGGGAGGAAACCGGAGCCCCCGGAGTAAACCCACACTAAATATGTAAACTCTACACAGAAGAGCAAGTTCGAACCCAGAACCTTCTTGCTGTGCTGTGACAGTGCTAACCACTGTGCCGCCCATGATATTTCTCCGTTTACATGTGGTGTGTCTTTGTTTAAGATAATTTTCTGCAGCAACGTGTAGATTTGATCATCCTGGAGAAGAATCCGTTGATCCTCTTGAGCCACTTCTTTCGACATTTAACTTCAATGAAGTGTGTGGTTCCTTCATCACTATCAGCAGCATTGGCGTCATCTGAGTCAGCTGTGGATGGGGTTTCATCACTATTGCCAGCAGTGGTTCTATCTTGTGCGGCTGTGGTTCCGCAATTTGGGTCTGCGTTGGCGGTTTCATGTAAGCCAGCTGTGGATGGGGGTTCATTATTAGGGTCATCCAAGCTAGTACTGGATGCTCCATTCCAACTTATTACTTCACTTGATGTCACAAAGCCCTTGAATTCATGTGATGACTGCTCCATTTGGCAGTCTTTCACGGTCAAATGGGCTGATTTCACATAAGTATTGTCCTCGGTGCAACCACGGAAGTGTTTCATTGTGACAAAACGGTGGCCTAAAGCTTCAGTGGGGGTGATTCTTTTCGCAGGATCCACATGCAGCATCCGCTTGAGGAGGCTTAAAAAGGCCTGCGTGTCCTCATAATCAGTGGGACTTTTCACTCCTCGAGTCTTCGCAATGTCATTTAGATTGAAGAAGAAGTTGAAAATACCCTTACGGGGTTTAGTCATGCGTCCTGTTGCGAGCTTGTATTCAGCACATGTATTCAGCTTCCATGAAGCACTAGGGGAGTCTTGGTCCTTTCTGAAATATTTCCTGGTAAAAAGTCCAGTGTTCAGCAAGTGATCACTGGGCTGACCCTGCATCTGCACGATGACTCTCATGACCTCATGTTCACACTGTGTTGGATACAGGTGCTGTCCCAGGTACATGTAGGCCAAAACGCAGCCAAGTGACCACATGTCTATGGCCTCATTCAATGGGAGGCCCAAGATGACCTCTGGGGCCCTGTAACCAAGGGCCTGAATGAGTTTGCCAAGTTTAATTGTGGAAACCTGAGTGGCCAAACCAAAATCAATCAGTTGCAGTTTAAAGGGCTGCAACTGATGATTTATAAGCATTACATTATCTGGCTTGATGTCTCCATGTGCCAGACCTATGCTCTTGAGGGCATTCAGAGATATCAGCATCTGTTGTGCGATTACTCTAATCTCTGACAAACGGAGTGGCTTGAAGTACCTATCTTTCATTAAGTCATATAAACTCCTGTCCAGCATTTCAAATGCCAGACAAACATGTCCTTTGTGCTTAAAATGCTCATTTAACCTGACCAGGTTGTTTTTGTCTTGGTCAAGCTGCCTGAGTTTTTTAAGCATGGCCACCTCATTTTTACTAGCCCAGGCCAGGTCCTTCCGTACAATCTTCACGGCCATCTTCTCTTTGGTGTCTAACTTTATGCAAGAGGCCACTTTTCCAAAAGTCCCCTCGCCCAAGAATTTCTCTATCTGGTACTTGCTTGTTTTACCTGACAGAATGTCCTGTTCTCCTATCTTAAAACGTCTTTCCTTTCCTGATGATTGGCCCATTTCTAAAACTTAAATGTTTCCAATGAATATCGCGTACAATTGGTATTCTCCTCTGAAAATCTCACTTGGTACTGAGCAGCACCGGCAGAGTTGACCTTGTAAAAGCAGTGACATCACAATTACAAGTGATGTCACATTTAGAACTTTCAGCTTCACTGTTTGGCTTTGATCTTTAAAGGTCAAAGGAAAGCATGTATTGTTGTTTTTAAAAATCAACAACTATACATTCCCGAAGTCACGAATGACCAAATAAAGACTAAATCAGCCAAATAAACTGACAAAAATCACCCCCCCCCCCCAAAAAAACCAATAACGTTAATACACCTTTGCTTTGTACCGTTAGTGTTACATCGTTTATTGTTGGCTAAAATCAACGCCATTTGTCATAATACATTAGCCATTGGCTCAAGTGTATACCCGTCTGGGTTAGCTGGCTGAACAATGCTGAGCAGTGGCTCTCAGTCAGCCAAGTGAAATGACAAAAATCTGCCAAAACTATAGAACAACCCTACAACGTTTATACACCTTTGCTTTGTACCGATACATCATTTATTGTTGGCTAAAATCATAAAATAAGAAAATAGACTGCGACAACTCATCTTTATTTTTTGCAGTTTATTAGCAGTTTTATATCATCAACATTCTAATCACAATTATAATATCAAGAATTGGTGTGTGTGTTGAAATGGTGGTGTGGGGACGGGGGGTGCTCCTAGTGGGTTCAAAATGAACAAATCCATGACTGTCGATACCCACTTATCCTTTGCAGGGTCACGGGGGGATGGGGTCTATTGCAGCTTTAGTGAGAGGCAGGGTAGACCCTGGACAGGCCACCAGCTAATCATAAGGCTTACAAATATTATTCACTCACATTCACACCTATGGGAAATTTAAAATATGTCAGTTAACCTAACCTGCATGTCTTTGGGCTGTGGGAGGAAACCGGAGCCCCCGGAGTAAACCCACGCAGACACAGAGAGAACATGTAAACTCTACACAGAAGAGCACGTTTCGAACCCAGAACCTTCTTGCTGTGCAGTAACAGTGCTAACCATTGCACTGCTGTGCCGCCCATGATACGTCTTCATTCAGATGTGGTGTGTATTGATGCAACGTCATTGCCTCTGCAGCAACTTATACAGGGCATCATCCTGGAGAAGAATCTGCGGATCCTCTTCTTCCGACGTTTGACCTCAGTGAAGTGTGGGGTTCCTTCATGACTGTTAGTGTTGTCCCCATGTAAATTATGACTAACAGGGGCGGGTGAAGCTGCCTTATTTGCGCCAGGTGGTTTCTTATCGGACGGGGGTTCATTATTAGTGCCAGCAGCAGCTTCCTCATCAAGTGAAAGTGGGTCATCCAAGCTAGTACTAGATGCTCCATTCCAACTTATCACTTCGCTGGATGTCACAAAGCCCTTGAATTCATGTGATGACTGCTCCAGTTGGCAGTCTTTCACAGTCAAATGGGCTGATGTCACATAAGTATTGTCCTCGGTGCAACCACGGAAGTGTCTCATTGTGACAAAACGGTGGCCTAAAGCTTCGCTGGGGGTGATTCTTTTTGCAGGATCCACATGCAGCATCCGATTGAGGAGGCTTAAAAAGGCCTGCGTGTCCTCATAATCAGTGGGACTTTTCACTCCTGGCTTGGTCTTTGCAAGGTCATTGAGACTGGAAAATATGTTGAAAATGCCCCTACAGGGTTTGGTCATGCAGCCTGTTGCGAGCCTGTATTCAGCTCGTGTATTCAGCCTCCATGAAGCACTCGGGGAGTCTTGGTCCTTTCTGAAATATTTCCTGGTAAAAAGTCCAGTGTTTAGCAAGTGATCACTGGGCTGACCCTGCATCTGCACGATGACTCTCATGACCTCATATTCACACTGTGTTGGATAAAGGTGCTTCCCCAGGTACATGTAGGCCAAAACGCAGCCAAGCGCCCACATATCGATGGCCTCGTTCAAGGGGAGGCCCAAGATGACCTCTGGTGCCCTGTAACCAAGGGCCTGAATGAGTTTGCCACGTATCATTGTGGAAGCCTGAGTGGCCAAACCAAAATCAATCAGCTTCAGCTTGAAGGGCTGCAACTGATGATTTACAAGCATTACATTGTCCGGCTTGAGGTCTGCGTGTGCCAGACCTATGCTCTTGAGGGCATTCAGAGCTATCAGCATCTGTTGTGCGATTACTCTAATCTCTGACAAACAGAGCGGCTCGAAGTACCTATCTTTCATTAGGTCATGCAGACTAATGTCCAGCATTTCAAATACCAGACAAACGTGTCCTTTGTGTTTAAAATGCTCATTTAACCTGACCAGGTTGTTTTTGTCTTGGTCAAGCTGCCTGAGTTTTTCAAGCATGGCCACCTCTTTTTTACTAGCCCAGGCCAGGTCCTTCCGTACAATCTTCACGGCCATCTTCTCTTTGGTGTCTAGCTTTATGCAAGAGGCCACTTTTCCAAATGTCCCCTCGCCCAAGAATTTATCTATCTGGTACTTGCTTGTTTTACCTGACAGAACGTCGTGTTGTCCTATCTTAAAACGTCTTTCCTTTCCTGATGATTTGGCCATTTCTAAAAGTTAAATGTTTCCAATGAATATCGCCTACAATTGGTATTCTCCTCTGAAAATCTCACTTGGTACTGAGCAGCACCGGCAGAGTTGACCTTGTAAAAGCAGTGACATCACAAAGGTGATGTCACATTTAGAACTTTCAGCTTCTCTGTTTGGCTTTGATCTTTAAAGATCAAAGGAAAGCATGTATTGTTGTTTTTAAAAATCAACAACTATACATTCCCGAAGTTACGAATGACCAAATAAACCAAATAAAGACTAAATCAGCCAAATAAAATGACAAAAATCACCCCCCAAAAATCCCTATAACATTAATACACCTTTGCTTTGTACCGTTAGTGTTACTTTGTTTATTGTTGGCTAAAATCAACGCCATTTGTCTTAGTACATTAGCCAGCGTCTCATTGGGGTCCTCGTTTTCAGGAGAAGGAGGTGGAGAAACATCCTCCACCTCATAACTTCCGTCAGACTGACCACTATCGCTAGCCATGGTAATATCCATGCTAAGGATGTTGACCTTGACACAGAGGCTACACTAGGACGCCAATCTGGTTGCCATGGTAATTGACTACGTACGACTATTAACCACACCCCCGTTCTCTGTTTGAGAAAGAACGTTTACTAAAAAACCAGGAAGAAACTCTGGCTGGAGTGGGGCTTTAACTTATTCAGCAGAAAAATACAACGGCACATTGATGAATTCAAGTTTCTCTCTTCCACCGGACGAAGACTAGCTTATTGCCTTGTGAACACACTTCATTCAAACGCGACAGAAACAAACTAAAGCTCACCAAATCTGTCTTGGTAAGTCTTTCCACTGTTGCGACAATCACCCATTTGGTTGAATTAAATGCATAATCCACCCAGTGAGATGTGAAAATATTCTGGCTCTAACGTTACACACTGTGTTCCCCTGCTGCGTCTCTGGGTTAGCTGGCTGAACGCTGCTGAGCAGCGGCTCTCAGTCAGCCAAGTGAAATGACAAAAATCTGCCAAAATAATAGAACAACCCTATAACGTTTATACACCTTTGCTTTGTACCGATACATAATTTATTGTTGGCTAAAATCATAAAACGAGAAAATAGACTGCGACAACTGCGACTTTATTTTATCAGTATAATAGCATTAAGAGAAGTTTTATTTAACCCTGTATGGTCGGCATTATGATGTCAGTTGGGAAAAAAATGTTTGTCATAGAATAGACCAAATAAACATAATCTAAAGAAATTTTCAAGAAATAATTATTTGGGGGTACATTTTGGGGTGTGTTGCCTTGAGGCAAGAGGCAGAGCATTCAGAGCAGTCCGAAGCCTGAGCTTTTGGCTCACAGGGATTACTTTTACATACGTTTACCTTGCTAAATGACAAGTTTGGCAATGTTTAATTTGAATATCCAACATTGTAAAGTGACATATATGACAGAAAATAAGGAGAAGCATAACAGGTCCCCTGTAAATAAAAATTATAATCACAATTATAATATCAAGAATTGGTATGTGTGTTGGTTGGTGGTGGTGGTGGGGGGGGGGGGGTGCTCTCATTGGGTTACAAATGAACAAATCTACGACTGTCTATGCCCACTTATCTTTTGCAAGGGGGGATGGAGTCTATTTCTGGAGTCTTATCGGCGGACCCCCTTTCAAATACCAGAGAAACGTGTTCTCTGTGCTCAAAATGCTCATTTAACCTGACCAGGTTGTTTTTGTCTTGGTCAAGCTGCCTGAGTTTTCAAGCATGGCCACCTGTTTTTTTACCAGCCCAGGCCAGGTCCTTCTGTACAATCTTCCCGGCCATCTCCTCTTTGGTGTCTAATTTCACACAGGAGGGAAAAATGAAGACAGATATATATTTGATGCGTGGCCTGGACATATTTATTTAAATAATTTACGTCAAAAGGTTAAGTGTCCGGAATGCCGCGATGGCCAAAATACAGCTAGTCTACGTTAGCGAACGGCAGCTACAGTTAGCAGTGGGGAACGATTACTTGAGCGACAAGTAAAGTCATCTGTCCGTCAAGAAACGACCTACCCACTTTCCTTCATAACCGAAAAAGTACTTTCTGTGAACAACGTCCAAACTTTTGAGTAGTAATCCTGAGAAGAGCAGCCAAATGCCTCAGACAGACTGAACGAGTGGACGAGCCCGTCCCTCTACTACGTGGACATACTTTTTTTTTTTCTTCCTCTTCATATCTGTGGCCGTGCTGTCACTGCTGTGTCTGGAGCAGATGACCATAGAAGGACATCTTTGTGTCAGATAGACATGAAGATAGAAAAAACTGTTGGAGGCAGAGCATTCAGAGCAAACTGAATACTTTTTTCTGAAAAAAGGAACAAAACTATACTTTCAGTGCTTGAGACTATGAGGTTGCCCCACCAATTGTACACTGGACGTACAAAAGGATAAGACTTGCAACAAAAGGATTTATCTCAACAAGTTCTGAGATTTTGTTGGGTTTAATACATTGGACGCCATGAGATACTGCTTCACAGGGACACCTCTAATCTGAAGGCAAGTGCTACAGTTGGGAAGTCAGCTAGAAGAGATTTACTGCTTGGAGAAGAAATCTTTACTCTTCTCAACGTCTGGGATGATGGTGTCGCTCCCAGGTTTCCAGCCAGCAGGGCACACTTCTCCATATTTGTCAGTGTGCTGGAAGGCCTGGACCAGGCACAGAGTCTCATCCACAGAGCGACCCAGAGCAGTCAGAAGCCTGAGCTTTTGGCTCACAGGGATTACTTTTACATACGTTTACCTTGCTATATGACAAGTTTGGCAATGTTTAATTTGAATGTCCAACATTGTGAAAAGACATATATATATCATTTATTGTTGGCTAAAATCATAAAATAAGAAAATAGACTGCGACAACTCATCTTTATTTTTTGCAGTTTATTAGCAGTTTTATATCATCAACATTCTAATCACAATTATAATATCAAGAATTGGTGTGTGTGTTGAAATGGTGGTGTGGGGACGGGGGGTGCTCCTAGTGGGTTCAAAATGAACAAATCCATGACTGTCGATACCCACTTATCCTTTGCAGGGTCACGGGGGGATGGGGTCTATTGCAGCTTTAGTGAGAGGCAGGGTAGACCCAGGACAGGCCACCAGCTAATCATAAGGCTTACAAATATTATTCACTCACATTCACACCTATGGGAAATTTAAAATATGTCAATTAACCTAACCTGCATGTCTTTGGGCTGTGGGAGGAAACCGGAGCCCCCGGAGTAAACCCGCGCAGACACAGAGAGAACATGTAAACTCTACACAGAAGAGCACGTTTCGAACCCAGAACCTTCTTGCTGTGCAGTAACAGTGCTAACCATTGCACTGCTGTGCCGCCCATGATACGTCTTCATTCAGATGTGGTGTGTATTGATGCAACGTCATTGCCTCTGCAGCAACTTATACAGGGCATCATCCTGGAGAAGAACCTGCGGATCCTCTTCTTCTGACGTTTGACCTCAGTGAAGTGTGGGGTTCCTTCATGACTGTTAGTGTTGTCCTCATGTAAATTATGACTAACAGGGGCAGGTGAAGCTGCCTTATTTGCGCCAGGTGGTTTCTTATCGGACGGGGGTTCATTATTAGTGCCAGCAGCAGCTTCCTCATCAAGTGAAAGTGGGTCATCCAAGCTAGTACTAGATGCTCCATTCCAACTTATCACTTCGCTGGATGTCACAAAGCCCTTGAATTTATGTGATGACTGCTCCAGTTGGCAGTCTTTCACAGTCAAATGGGCTGATGTCACATAAGTATTGTCCTCGGTGCAACCACGGAAGTGTCTCATTGTGACAAAACGGTGGCCTAAAGCTTCGCTGGGGCTGATTCTTTTTGCAGGATCCACATGCAGCATCCGATTGAGGAGGCTTAAAAAGGCCTGCGTGTCCTCATAATCAGTGGGACTTTTCACTCCTGGCTTGGTCTTTGCAAGGTCATTGAGACTGGAAAATATGTTGAAAATGCCCCTACAGGGTTTGGTCATGCAGCCTGTTGTGAGCCTGTATTCAGCTCGTGTATTCAGCCTCCATGAAGCACTCGGGGAGTCTTGGTCCTTTCTGAAATATTTCCTGGTAAAAAGTCCAGTGTTCAGCAAGTGATCACTGGGCTGACCCTGCATCTGCACAATGACTCTCATGACCTCATATTCACACTGTGTTGGATAAAGGTGCTTCCCCAGGTACATGAAGGCCAAAACGCAGCCAAGCGCCCACATATCGATGGCCTCGTTCAAGGGGAGGCCCAAGATGACCTCTGGGGCCCTGTAACCAAGGGCCTGCATTTTCTTTCCACGCAACATTGTGGAAACCTGAGTGGCCAAACCAAAATCAATCAGTTTCAGCTTGAAGGGCTGCAACTGATGATTTACAAGCATTACATTGTCCGGCTTGAGGTCTGCGTGTGCCAGACCTATGCTCTTGAGGGCATTCAGAGCTACAAGCATCTGTTGTGCGATTACTCTAATCTCTGACAAACAGAGCGGCTCGAAGTACCTATCTTTCATTAGGTCATGCAGACTAATGTCCAGCATTTCAAATACCAGACAAACGTGTCCTTTGTGTTTAAAATGCTCATTTAACCTGACCAGGTTGTTTTTGTCTTGGTCAAGCTGCCTGAGTTTTTCAAGCATGGCCACCTCGTTTTTACTAGCCCAGGCCAGGTCCTTCCGTACAATCTTCACGGCCATCTTCTCTTTGGTGTCTAGCTTTATGCAAGAGGCCACTTTTCCAAATGTCCCCTCGCCCAAGAATTTATCTATCTGGTACTTGCTTGTTTTACCTGACAGAACGTCGTGTTGTCCTATCTTAAAACGTCTTTCCTTTCCTGATGATTTGGCCATTTCTAAAAGTTAAATGTTTCCAATGAATATCGCCTACAATTGGTATTCTCCTCTGAAAATCTCACTTGGTACTGAGCAGCACCGGCAGAGTTGACCTTGTAAAAGCAGTGACATCACAATTACAAGTGATGTCACATTTAGAACTTTCAGCTTCTCTGTTTGGCTTTGATCTTTAAAGATCAAAGGAAAGCATGTATTGTTGATTTTAAAAATCAACAACTATACATTCCCGAAGTCACGAATGACCAAATAAACCAAATAAAGACTAAATCAGCCAAATAAAATGACAAAAATCACCCCCAAAAAAGCTCTATAACATTGATACGCCTTTGCTTTCTACCGTTAGTGTTACTTTGTTTATTGTTGGCTAAAATCAACGCCATTTGTCGTAGTACATGAGCTGGTATCATGAATCACGTTAGTTGGTGGAGTAATTTGGCAAGCTAGCCAACTAACAGATCCACTCAGGTAGTATGACAATGTCAAAGGTCATATGGAATCCTCAGAAAGTCGAGGTTTTTAATGACACCGGTTGCCGTGACGTAAATGGCAGTCAGCTTCCAGCTGCCCATGTCGGCACTCTGTAGGCCATCATGGAGTGGATATTCGGCAGACAACACACCTGTCTTGCTCTGTTGCCAAAGAGACCAATGTGTCCCCATACCTTTTTTTTTCCAATGTGCAGAGTAAAGTGCCATGAGTGGGTGAGCATGTGGAATAAAAGCTGAATAAATTCAAACGCATCTGGCTTCATATTTTTCAGTGTTTGATCGACAACATAGCATTTCTTATCTTATCCTGCTCGAATCCCACGTTTTGAACATTTTAAAAGTTTACTTCAGGCCCAGTCATTCTTGTTTTTCAGCCTGTTAAACATGATCGCACTTCTCGTAAAGTGAAAAATGGGAAAATGAGCTGGGATGTATATATATATATGTATATTTTCTTTTAATCGCTGGCTTTGGGGTCCAGGTATTACTATTAACCCTTTATCCAGCAAGGAACCATATATGGTAACTTCAATGATCTTGATTTTCAACATAAAAATTGAATATTTTTAACAATGTCACAAAAGTAAAAAAGTCACAAAAGTAAAAAGGTCTTGTTGTGTCCTGCAATGACACTCTAGGGTTGAAATGTTTGTGTGTAAGTATTTCAATGAGTGCCTGATAAAGGGTTAAAAGAACGAAAACAAAGAAAAACAAAATAACAATGACATAGTCTGAAAGAAAAGTTGTTGTTGCTGTTGCCTGCAGAAGGGGTATTATTAGCGATATTAAGCAATATCTAGAGTCATCACTGTCTGGCATATAAAAAAAGTTATGCTTTTATAGAATTATTATGCGAGAATCATGCACATTTAGCTACACATTAAATAATGGTAATGATAAAATAAATAAATGTAGAAAGAAGACACAGACTTCTAAGATTAGAGGAGAAGCAGCCGCTGAACAGACAGACCGACATGCAGACGGAAAGATAGACATGTTTCGAGTCGGGAAACGGACTTAGCTTAGTACACTGTGTTTTAGTCCACCCCTCGCTATTCCTATTCTTCTGTATGCCACTCAACCGTGCCTCTGTTTTCCACATACCAAAATCTTCCAACTTATATTCCTTTTCCTTTCTCTCTTGTCTTTCCCATTGCCTTTTTGAATTCCTGATTCTGATTGGGACTAAAACTGCCCCTTGCTGGAAACCCATATTCCTCCCATAACAGAAAACAACGGAACACCATCTTTTTGTTTTAGTTTCTACTTACGATTGTATGCAGGTACTGCCCTGCTAGAGCTGATATCTGTTATTTCTTCCCAACTGTAAACAACTGATGCACCTTTTGTGATTGTGAAGGGGAAACTATTGAACATGTGTTTGTAGATTGTTTTCATGCTCCTTCCTTTTGGTTCGATTTACAGAGGAACCTTTCCAAAAAAAAACAAAAATAAATAAATAAATTAAAATACATATCATCCTAACAAAGACTGACATATTGCTCATATTTTAACTATCCCGGTTTCTCGGCAGATGAAACGTACATATTCATCAACATGATTAATATCTTAGCAGAATATTATATCCATAAAATGATATGGCTTAAAAGATTTGCCCTCCTTTTATGTTCTTAAGGATAGGGAGGGATTGTAAAACATATCTGACTACTATTGAAAACTTAAAACTCAAAAATGATAAATTGGCAAAAACTATTTGATTACTTAGACATTTCAAATGGACTCCAATTGTTTAGCAGACCCCGAAGGTTTTTGTTATTCTTCAGTCCTTTTCCTGCATTTATTTTGTTGTACAGTTTAATTTATTTATATACGCCTTCATATGGTGGAGTAGAAAACAAACTGGAACATGTAGGCCAGGGGTATTCAAGTAAACTTCTAAAAGAGGTCCAGTTAGAGAAAATGTCCTCAAGCAAAGGTCCGGAACGTCCTAATGTCTAACTTGCGTTGTGATTTAGTGTGATATATATATTGAAGTAGCCTAGAAGTTGTATCAACGTCTGCATGTAATCAACAACTGACTGTCAAATCAAATAAAGAAAAGTAGAATTCAAAAACATTTTGACAGAATTTATTGTCACTTAACATTGAACTATACAGATATATATTACTGTAGATATGTACAATGTACTTCTCTCATTCAGTAAAAGGGCTGCTTTATTTTGTCACAAAGCTCTTCTTTTTGTTTTCCCTCGAGTAAGGTTTCAGCTAGTGGTGTGCGATACTGCAAGATTTGGTATCGCTCCTATACCAAGTAAATACAGGGCCAGTATCGCCGATACCGATACTTTTTAATAATTAAGGTTGATACATCATCAAATTGCTAAATCCGAATGAATTTTCATGACCATTTAAGTGTTTTTGTGATTTTTCCTTTGGATTATTAATTAGTTAAAACCCAGGACAGAATTTGGGCAAAGTTTATAGGTAAATAGAAAATACTTTATTATCATAATAAAAGGTTTTGTTCAGAAACAATAGAACAGCAACAAAACAATTTTTCCCCATACATTGTCATGTCTGGATTTTTTTCTTAAATAAACAAAGTGCACAAAATTATCACTCGAGAACAAATTAAAACAAATTCTTTTTTTGAGGTAGAGTGTTCAGAAACTACAATACAACAATGAAATAAAATTTCTCCCTTCATTGCACTTCTTTTCTGAATTTCTGGACTCTGTGCTGCTTGTGTGTGTGTGCTGCTGGCCGGGCCTGGCGGGTGAGCCTGCTCGCTGGGGCCGCCGAGTCACGTGATGGTACAACATCAAAACACAAGAGGAGGGTATGAAAAAGTTCAACTTCAGCATCGTATAATTGTACCCTATGGAGTTAAAAGCATCCTTCTTAGGAGGTGAGATTCTGTTTTGGAAACCTTGTTTGAATTGTGCAGCATTGAGTTTGTCATGGTGCTGTTCTTATTGATGTTATAAATAAAGTTGCTTTGAAAACTGAAAAAAAAAAAAAAAGCTCTTCGGCGTCGTGCATTTACGCGGGAGGTCAAAGGTTACTAACAAAATGGCTGAACACTCTGCGGCTGCTGTCACAATGGTATAAACAGCGGGATAGAGAGGATATATTTGGATGTTTTGATGTTTTGTTTACGTGGACCTGTTCTTTTGTATACAATACCGACTGCAAGTCACGGCCGACTTATATTTATGGATACGTCCACTGTGGGTGCAATAGAACCACTACAGCAGTCTCCGGCGGCTACAAATCGAAGATAAGCTCTCATGACAGAGAGGATACTACTGTACTGGTTGCTGCTTTTGACTCCGACCCTCGTTATTACTGTTACATATAACGTCTGTGTTAGTGTCGCTGAATTATTTTTTTGTTTTAACTTTTTGCTGCCTGGGAAAAAAATGCGTGAGCTTGCTGTATCGTCAGCTAGCAAAGTAGCCCAACACGGCTGTTGAGAGGGAAACATCACGGAGAAGTGCTATGGCACGTTGAAACTTCAGTCAACACACAACCGCAAGACACGAGGATGAACAGGAAGAAGGATAAAGGATTCGAGAGTCCGCGCCCCTTTAAATTATAAGTATTTTTTATTTTTGTATAATCGTGTCCTTGTTAGCGTGAAATGAATGACATGGTCTACTGTAGTGTTCGTTGACGTTAGTAAAGCAAAGTTAACGTTATCTTAAAATGAGCAAGACGTAACTTACTTAGAGTACAGACAGTAACGCTACTTCCAGTACAAAAACACTTTGAAAAATGTCCCTACTTTTTGAATGAGCGGGAGTGTCTAGTAAAGTTCTTAAGATTTACATCGCATATTGACATTGTTGTTCTGTCGTTGCGTTTACGACCCACCAGGTGGTGTGCATCAACAACATCAACTTCCAGAGGAAGTCTGTCATTGTGAGTACAGCAGTTACAGTAAAAAGAATCCAAAACGACTCTTCAGTCCATTTGTTCCATATATATGTTTGTGTATTCATATATATATATATATATGATATACAGTGCTTAACAAATTTATTAGACCACCACCCAGTGTAAGGTGTTGCTGCCCTAAATGAACAGTATTGCTGATGACCAAAATATTTGATGTCTCTGTAATGGTTAATCCACCAGTATGTGCAAGCCAAGCTCTTTAATCAAAATGATATCTTTAATGCTAAAATGTAATTATTGTTGTTATCCATGAATTCTCAAATTTACTGTTTTACAAAAAAGCAGAAAAAAAATAGTAAAGCACATTATTATTATATTTTGATTGAGATGCCAAATTACAGTTATTTACTTGCATTCCTGAACAGAACATTTTGTTTTGTGGTTGCAAGAATACAAGCTGTTATCAGGGCCAAAGGAGGTCATACAGAATATTAAGATTTTTGGTTAATATATGTGGATAAGGACTATTTAGTTGTTCCAGTTTGTTATTTGCCTAATAAATAACAATACAATTTTTTGACAGATTTCTAAAATATTTGTGTTTTCTCATATTTATAACAGGTGGTCTAATAAATTTGTTAAGCACTGTATATGTGTGTGTATACATACAAATATGTATATATATATATACACACACACACACACACACACAGTCTTCCTGGGGTCCACACAAGTATCCATTTACTGCGCACACCATTGTAATATAGTTGACATTAAGAGATCAGTGATTGACAATAGTGTTCAATCTTCTTCTGTCCAACTATTTTCACATTACACCCATTCAATCAAGGAGATTACTTACTGTATTAAAAAAACGTATTACATACTTATTACATGAATAGTCTGCTGATTCAGTGTGTCAGACTCCAGGCTGTCACTGTGTTCATAGCTCTGCAGAATTACGTGTGATGGAAATCACCAGGACGTGGAGAGACTTTGCCACTGCACTGACACTTGTGTTTGGAACATTTTTGGGTGAACAAACCCTTTTTATGCGGCTCGTCTTGGGGTTCTGATCCAGACATTTTCACCACCGTCTTTGTCTCTTTTGCCTCCGTAGGGCTATGTTGAGCTGACCATTTTCCCCACAGTGGTCAACCTGAACAGGATCAAGCTCAACAGTAAACAGTGCCGCATCTACAGGGTCCGAGTCAATGAACTCGAGGCCCCATTCATTTACAATGACCCCACACTAGAGGTGTGCCACCATGAGTCCAAGCAGTGAGTATATCTGTGCACTGTCCTCATCTTGGATGCGCATTTTTGTGTAATCTGGAGTTATGAAATCACATCTTGTAATTTGTGCCACAGGCTTCCAATTGTCCACAAACAAAATCATATTGTGTTGCATTAGACCTGCCAAATCAACACTGTGTACTTGCTAGTAAACATTAGCTAGTTGTATAGTTGCGTGAAAGGCTGAATATATCATACGTTTTTTTGCCAATTTAAAGCAGCAAAAAAAGTGCCTTCATATTTCTGCCTCATGAGATCCAAGGCATCAAACCCAAATCAAGCCAACTAGCCAAAATATTGGTTGAAAAACTGTTAATAGTGTCTTCTTGTTATTCAGGTTTTTTTACCATCCAAATCTCACAACAGCTAAACATTAGGATTGGGCAATATGATGTTATATGCTGCAAGCTGTCAGAGATTAATCCGTATTGTTTCTACCAAGGTTTCACTCAAGTTTTTCTAAGGGAAATTGACCTCTTTATGACAGTATTGGATTTACAGGATGTTTTGCATACATGTGATGAATTATCTTGATTTTCCGAGTATATAATTGACTGGATTAGCAAAAAACGGACATGCCATCTGTAAACGCTTTCCAGAAAAGTTCAATCAAATCGCAGTTCTGTCAAAAGATGTACTATCTATTGACATTTCTGACTCTTACTCACTGATATCTGCTAAGATCTCATGCTCACCAGATTAGCTTTGAGAAAATTTTAAATGCATTTGGTTGTGATGGTGAGGCGGAGCTTAAGAAACTCATATCTAGTATTTAGTAAGTAAAGAAAGTATTAGAAAAAAATCATTTTCATTTATCACCTCATTTTAGACTCTATTTAGGGAATATTATTATCAGTGGGATCATTTTGTGTAAATGTTTTGTGTGTGTGTGCATGCAGGAGGAACCTCAACTATTTCTCCAGTGCCTACACAGCAGCAGTGAGTGCTGTGGACCCTGATGCAGGACACGGGGAGCTGGTCATCAAAGTTCCCTCTGAACTCTGGAAACAAGGAGATGGTGAGACAGCGGCAAAAAAAGGCCACTGAAAATTAGAAAGGCACATAGGATCATTCAATCATTTACTGTGTATATTGAGGATTTAGTGTATTTTTAGCCAATCCAAGACTAACATAATCTACTGTCCAAAAAATTCCAAATAGCCTAGTAGCTTGAATCGATATGGTCACATGAGGTGGATTACGCAATTATAAGAATAAGTGAAAAGTTTTCCACTCTTGGATCGTTGACAGAAATGGAGCTGCAAGTCATGGCCAATGCGCCAATGTTTCTGTGTTTTGTGCCTCCAGATTTGAAAGTCTTAAAGGTGTACATTGAATTCTCCCTGGACCAGCCAAAAGGAGGTCTCCACTTTGTCGTTCCTGATGTGGAAGGCAGCATGGCGGAGAGAGGAGCTCATGTGTTCTCCTTCGGATACCAGAACTCCACCAGGTCTAGAAACAATGACTAATCCTGATTCACACGAGTTTACACCAGTCAGAAAAACAGAACATTCCTCGAGTCCACAGTGTCAATTAGGATGCATAAAACTGAAAATTAAACCATGTTGTGTATTGTCCATTTCTTGTGACATTGTACATATTAGCTGTATGTCACAGAGTGGAGTTGCAGCAAACATATCCCACTCCCACCAATTCAGCTGCTATTTGCCCAAATGAAACTATGTTGTTAAATATGGCCCAATTTCTGCCGACAGGCAGAGACAGAGTAAAAACAAGCAACTGTTTTCTGTCCAGATGAATCTGCCTGTCGTGTATCTTTGGTTTCCTTTTGATTTATATAATAAAAATACAGACAAGTCTGGCATTTCAAACTGCATGTGCTGTTCACATTTTACTGACACTCATGATGTATTTTACAGAGTTGGAGTTGTTCAAATGTTTTGAGCTGCTCTCTCTAGCTGTATAGTTTTAGCCTTTTGAGGTTAGGTCTAGTGCTACTGCTCTAAAAAGGTTACATGAATATGAACATATAATATATACGTTGATAGATAGGCTCTAACAATGAATATATATAGTTCATTAGTTAGTCATTAATCATTTAGGCGGACTACTGCCAAAACCGGGTGGGTGTTAAAGGGTAAATGCGTCATGGAAATGCACAAAATGTCATTCTTTAAAGTCCCAGATTTAAAAAAACAAAAAAAACAAATCTTTGTCTTAATTACTTTGTAATAAAGCCTCCTACTTGCCGTCTGTTGTCATGTAACAACTCATTTTCTTCCCCTGAGCCCACAATAGCGGTTGTCATTGCATTTGTGTACCTGTGCTCAAAGCTCATCAGATTGTCTCCTCCCTCAGATTCTGGTTCCCCTGCGTAGACTCCTACTCTGAGCTCTGTACATGGAAGCTGGAGTTCACCGTGGACGCTTCCATGGTGGCGGTGTCCTGCGGCGATCTGGTGGAGACCATCTACACCCATGATATGAGGAAGAAGACTTTCCACTATGTCCTCCCCATCCCCACTGCGGCCCCCAACATCTCCCTGGCTGTGGGGCCCTTTGAAATCCTTGTCGATCCCTACATGCATGAGGTGGGTTTAAATGATGATGTTTCTGCATGTAGTCTGGGATGCTGGAAAAGGAACCCTGTATCACTGTTTTTGATGTCTATATGAATCATTTTTTGACCATCAACAATGTATAATGGTGTGATTCCTTTTTCTGAAGCGTACTGGAAATCAAATAGTGAGCAGTGAGTTACAGTTACAGTGAAACAGAAGTTAGTGTTTTTGTCTTTTGTAATGTGACATATTTCCGAGTGAAACAGAATACGTGGAAGAGGGATTTAAAATCTTGAAATTTAATTGGGTTGTGAAGGACAGTGGGCGGGGCTTAGCCAATAGGTATGATAGAGAGCTGTAGAGAGATAAAGCGCTGAAAATCTGTTGACCTCCACATACACCTCCCTCACCTGCCTTGTTAGATCGGGAGGAGGAGCATTTTTTTATGGGGCAATTTGCACCTTTTTTTTGTCAGACAGTAATACCAATTCTGAATATAATCGTCTGTTGCAACCCAAAAGTGTGACTGACTGCACCGGCAGCCAAAATCACAAATACAAAGCATGAGTTTATGGGTCAGTCTTCAGCCTTCTACAGTCAATGCAGAAGTCATTTGTCCGTCCTTGTATTTCCTACTAATGACCACTAGATGTCCCTAAACACAAGGTGGCAGTATTGTTCAGGTGTTCAAGCTTCCTTCACTAAGAAGCGCCCCTCAAAATAATAAAAACAGCCCTAATAACTCTAAATAGTAATAGTCAGATAACCTTACCAACTCTAGCAAACCACTTTATTTTATGAATTCAGTGTGGTAAGAGGTGGTGTAAGGACACCCTGCCTACCTAATGTGCAAGTAATGATAGTAAATGCAGTAAAGAAATACAAAGGGACATCTTTGGTATTCTGTTATTGTAACTGTCATTGAATTAGACAGGACAGAACAGACATTGGAAGTCTAAATTTAAACAGTTGAATATCCTTGGGCTTGAACTTTAAGCCTTTTTCTGTGGACATTCTTCACTTTTTTTTATTTTCTGATTTTTTTGGATTATGCCGAAATTAATAACTATAACATTGTGCTTTGTCCTGTCCCCTCTCAGGTGACCCATTTCTGCCTGCCACAGCTCCTGCCGCTCCTTAAACACTCCATGTCTTACCTGCATGAGATTTTTGAGTTCTATGAGGAGATCCTGACATGCCGCTACCCTTATTCCTGTTTCAAGACTGTGTTTGTGGACGAGGCCTACGTACAAGTGTCCACCTATGCCTCCATGAGCATCTTCAGGTAAGCATGAGATGGGAGTGTGTGCCTGACTCTGTCTGTTCAGGTAAGGATAGGATTGGTTAACTTGTGTCCACACATACACACATGTTTTTGTGTGTGCAAGACATTCCCAGCTATAGAGAACTTAATTTACCCTAACTTGTCATTGTTGCAGATTGTAGTCATACTGTATTTATTCACTGTATTCATCTCATTCTGTCTCAACTTCAGTTGTCGGCTCTGTTTTTCAGCACCAACCTGCTCCACAGCGCCATGATCATAGACCAGACCCCGCTGACACGCCGCTGTCTGGCCCAGGCCTTGGCTCAGCAGTTCTTTGGCTGTTTCATCTCCAGGATGTCATGGTGAGCCCCAACACAGCAAGGCTGTCAAGCCTGAGACAGGAAGTCAAAGCCACATCAGCTCATTGAGCTCATTTGAAGGCTCATTTCTCATTGGCTGATCATAGTGTCAATCAAGAGAGTCACTGTGTAGGATTTGTATGTAATGGAAAAGTACTGTCATTGTTGTTTGGAGCCGTACTCACATGACACACAAACCACATTCGATAGAGCCCAGCAGTTCTCTCTGTTGCATTCTGGTCTTTTTGAGAAGTGTGGTAACATTTAGCCCTCAGACCTTTCCATCGAAGGCCAGTGATGAGAGATCAATACTAGTCGGAGTCAGAAGTCGGGCCAACACTGGCCTGTATTCACCAACATGATAGATTGCTGTGTCACTGCTTGGCGACATGGCCAGTGTGGTTGGTGTGTGTGTTGTGTGTGTGTGTGTGTGTGTGTGTGTGTGTGTGTGTGTTGTGTGTGTGTGTGTGTGTGCGGATGACTGAGGGAATAATCCAGGGTTGCTTGCTTGTGTTAAGAGGCCCATCAGTAGGACTTTAACTCTCTCCAGTGCTGCTAGTCGTATGGAGAGAAGTGCTCGCGTGTCCTTCCTTTACCTCCTCTCATTCTCCTCTCCTCCCTGACCTTTTAAACACACATCAGATGTGGGGCCTTGGTTTGCTGATGTTTTCAAGCTGGCTCTCGTTGTGTAAGAAGAGACCTCAGGAAAGTCAGATCTCTTTGATTTTAGCAAAGCACGGGTCTGGTCTGTTAGCAATTAATCAGAGTAAGGGTTAACTGGGGCCTATAATTGAAAGCAGGCCCTGCTCAGTAGCTCGTCACACACATGAAAGAGGAGGCAGAAGAGGAAGAGAAACTGCTCTTTTCCAAATCTATCAAACTGTATTGACATGAGCTTTAGAAAAGACATTTAATTACTGTTTTATCTCTGCCTCGTGTGTCTGTCTAATAGAAGGTGAACCAGGTTTTCCACTTAATGTTTGTCTGCCGACATGAAGGTAGACTTGACTTACAGTGTCTGAAGGTTTTGTTTGCTGTGTTGTTTTTTAAGGCATTTTGCAAGCTTGAACTTGGGGCTACTGTTCGGGAAAGGTTTCTTATGATATGATCCATAGAGTATTAAGGCAAAGAGTGGACCAGATCTTTTAGGAAAACTACTTCATATGCCAAACTGGATTCAGTTCAGCATCAAGGGGTGAAACCACCAAGGACTTCATCATCAAACTCTCAGTTTGGAGGTGTTCACTCTCGTAACTGCATACTGCCTTTTAACGTCACACTAACGGCGAAAGGAGGAACAATGATCAGTATGATTTAGTCTGGCCCGATTGTTAAATGGCTACACACCTCACATGCTAACAACACGCTCTGGAAAGTGTGAATGATCGCAGGTCTGAAGTTAATTACGCAGAAGTTCGTTTGCTCCTTTGTGAAAAGGTTGGTACATATACCATAAACCATGAAGGGGAATTAACTCACCCCTGTTGAATATATTCATGTTTTGTTATGATTTGTATTTTGTAAGCTTCTGCGGCAGTGACATGAAATGTTGTTACTTCCGAAAGGGTTGATGAGTGGGTGTTGAAGGGAATCTCAGGCTACATCTACGGCCTCTACCTAAAGAAGACGTTTGGCGTCAATGAGTACCGGCACTGGATCAAAGAGGTAGGAGTTCTTGGTTAGCGGAGGTGGTAATAGCAGCCCCTCTCCTGCAGTGCTGTCACCATTAGCTGCTACTTTCTCAACAAAACTGAATCTGTCCTAATGCGTCTCATGTCGTCAATGTAGTTACTGGATGTTGGTTTTAGTCATTCAGTGTTTTACCTTTGCTGTGGGACGTTGCACCACTGCTCGTTTTGCTTGAACCATAGTAATAATAATTTCCTAAAGCAGGAAAACCTGTGCGCTTCAGAAAATTCCCTTTTGCAAGTTCTTCTCAGGAAGATTTCCCTTTTTAATTATTGGTGGCAATATGTTTTCTTACAAATGTTAAGAACCCTGAAGTGGAAGAGCTGGAATTAGTCAGTTAATCCATTAGTTGACTGACAGAAAATTAATTGGTAACTATTTTGATGATCAGTGAATCTTTTAGTCACTTTTGCTGCTTTTCTTTGTTCTGTCTGATTGTAAACTGAATATTTTTTTCTTTTGGTTGAATAAAACTAGCAATTTAAATACATCATCTTGGGAATTCATAGCGGTCACTATTTTCTGGCATTTAATAGACAAAATAATTGACAGATTGATCAATAATGAAAATGATTGTTAGTTGCAGCCCTATTTTTCATAGACTGAACGATTAATTGATGGAAAAATTGTCTTAGAAATGATAAGATGTTTTTCCTGAGCTTTTATAAATGTTAAAAATGTTACGTCTGTTGTTTCCAGGAGTTGGACAAGATTGTGGAATATGAACTAAAGATGGGAGGGGTTCTGTTGCACCCTACCTTCAGTGGAGGCAAAGAGAAGGACAAGTAATGCATTCGATTTCAATTTGAATCCATCAGTTACAGTAGTAGTTTCATTTTCTGCATCATAACTGCACGACACACTGACCGAACGCTTGTTTCTCTTCAGTCCGACGCCCCACCTCCACTTCTCCATCAAGCACCCCCACACACTGTCCTGGGAGTACTACAAGATGTTCCAGTGCAAGGCCCACCTGGTGATGAGGCTGATAGAAAACAGGATCAGCATGGAGTTCATGCTGCAGGTTAACCAGCACTGTCTCGTCTTCTGCTTCCTCTTTTAATTGTCAGCGTTGGTTGGAGTTCATCACAGGAACTGGTTTCGTCTGAATTTGAGTTGTTTGTTTTCTGCTGTCCTCTGTGCTCTGTAGGTTTTCAACAAGCTCCTGAGCCTGGCCAGTACGGCCTCATCCCAGAAGTACCAGAGTCAAATGTGGAGTCAGATGCTTCTGTCTACTCACGCCTTCCTCAAATCCATCTCCAATGTCTCTGGCAAAGACATAGGCCCCCTCATCAAACAATGGGTGTATCCTTTTGTCTACTGTTTGTGGCATTAATGAAGTGATTGCACTGCATGACCTTACAGAGTTGGCAGCAATAGAGGTTAAATACATACGCATGTCAGACGTTAAGTCGTCATTCAAAATAAAGCTCTTGGCAGGGTTTTCTGCTGCCTCGCAGCTCTATTCCTCTGAGTTGGGAGCCGCTTCAGAAATGGAAACACGTGTATGAAATAAAACTAAAAGTAGACAGCCCAAGAAAACCTCATTTGTAAATCTGAAAGGAGAATTTTCACCAGTTCATCATTTGCTCTTGAATTGAATACAAACGTGCTACAGCATTATAAAGCATCACTGCAATATTATTAGTAATTGGCCACCACCTTGTAGCTGAAACCTTCTCTCTCAACTGGTTATGTGTTCCCCCAACTGTTCTGCACATGTTTTCAGTCTTAACTTTATATGCTCCAGAGACCAGAGTGGCGTGGTGAAATTCTTTGGCAGTTTTGCTTTCAACAGGAAGAGGAACGTGCTAGAGCTGGAGATCCGTCAGGACTACACATCATCTGGAACTCAGAAATATGTGGTGGGCATTGAGATACAGCGTGTGGAATGAGCAGATAGAAGTCTACTTGTAGTAACTTTTTTTTGTTTTTTTTTTTTGTTTTGCACAGGTTCAAATGAGAAGTTCTAATCAAAATCAAGCTATACAGCGGGCCACAAACATAGTCTGCATGTCAAAGATTGCTTACGCTATTAGTCAGTGAATGGATTAGTTCAGTGGTCACTTTGAGTTTGATTTGTGTACTCGCCAAGGATTTTTTTTTTGCAGTGCAGAGCAACAGAAGAAAAGCTTAAATTCTTCTCCGCAATCTTCCATTGCCGTTCTTCCTGAAATGGTGCTGTGATTCTTGAACAGCGGATTTATTTTTTTTTTCTCCCCACAGCCAAAACCAAAAAGCCGTGACTTAAACCAATAAAAGAATCTAGAAATGTGTCTGTGTCTGTAAGGGGCTAGAAGTATTGTTACACTCCCTTTTTTTATTTTATTTTTTTTTAATAGTACTCTGGCTGTTAAATAATGTGTCTGTTTCCCTGCAGGGTCCCATCAAGGTGACAGTGCAGGAGCTGGATGGATCCTTCAACCATACACTGCAGATAGAGGAGAACAGCCTCAAACATGACATCCCCTGCCATTCCAAGAGCAGACGGTACGTGCTACAGCAGAACGCGTCCCCTTATTCATTCTCTCATGGTTATTATTACATTTCACTGTATTATTACTGTATATACTACAGTCTGTTATATTATTCCTATGTTAGTACGGACCGAGATATCTTATTACTCATCATTTCTATTCTATTCTAGTGTGTGCTGTTATAGCAGTTTGTATCATATCACTCTCATACGTTTACATATACATACCATATTACATTTTATTATATATATATTATATGTATGTGCATATGTGTGTCGTGGTTATGTGGTTGCTGTAATGTGATCACTATCAATAATTGTTAACGTAGCGCTGTTTGTTTCTTTTACCCAGAAACAAGAAGAAAAAGATCCCCCTGATGAATGGAGAGGAAGTCGACATGGATTTATCGGCCATGGAGTAAGACTGCTGTCTCTGTTCGACATATTATCTAGGAATTTAGTCATCGTCCTAACATTATATTAATACATCATAAGTGACATAAATAAGTAATACAATATCCTAAACTTGACTTGACTGTTCTGGCTGTTCCAGCTTTTCTTTCTCTCAATGTGTTTGTCTCCTGTTAACGTCTGCAGCGCTGACTCGCCTCTCCTCTGGATCCGGATTGACCCAGACATGTCCATCCTGAGGAAGGTGGAGTTCGAGCAGGCTGACTTCATGTGGCAGTATCAGCTGCGCTATGAGAGGGACGTAGTTGCACAGGTGGGCTAATGAATCCCGTTTCTCCACACTGGCCCCTTTTTTTTGTTTCTGACCATTTGTAAACTAACTTGTTTTCTTATACATCCCCGTTTTTTTGCGTGCATCCAGTAGGAATGGGCTTCAATTTCGGGTTATTTTCAATTATGTCAACGAATCCCTTTATCTCTTGTCAGTCTTTATTAGCCAGGAGCAATTGACAACATATATGTAGGAGCTCCTCATTTTCAGCCGACTGCCACTGAGGCTGGTTCCATTCAGTTAACATTTCATACTGTATATTCTGCTGCTCATCGCATTTACAGGTTGTAGCTACAGGTTGGGATCATTAATTAGGCTATCAACACTGAGCTGGACATCCGCATAAAACGTGGCAAATTATTTATATACTGATCACGTTTTTGTTTTATTTGTAGTAACAGTAAATACATGTAGTGGAGTAGAAGTATAAAGTAGCATAAGATTTAAAAACTCCAGTAAAGTACAAGTACTTCAAAATAGTACTGAAGTACAGTTCTTGAGTAAATGTACTTTGTGACTTACCTCTCTGTCAGGAGGAGGCCATCTCAGCATTGGAAAAGTTCCCGACTCCTGCCTCCAGACTGGCTCTGACAGACATCCTGGAGCAAGAACAGTGTTTCTACAAAGTCCGCATGCAGGCCTGCTTCTGTTTGGCCAAGGTGTGTAAGTGTGTGTGTCTGTGTCTTTGTGTTTGTATTTCAGCAACACTGGAGCATAATGGTTTTAAACAGTGATTCTGACGCAAGATCTATGAAGAGCTTTGTACTCTTGTGAACAATTTTGCACTCTAGTGAAGCCGTCTTCTGTGAGGAAGAGGAGACCAAGGTTACGCACTTTAACAGTCCAGCGAGGAGCAGAGGAGGGAGAAAAGGCAGCTCTCCATGCGCCGACAGGCGGGAGGGAGAGGCTAAAGCCTGGTGTTGTTTTGGTTCTTTACTTGCTTTCGCTGGTTTAATTCGCTCTGGGGTTAACGGACTTCAAAATGGCCATAAAGAAAAATCTTGAAAGTAAGATACAGAGTGTTAAAGTAGAGTGGAAGAGGAGGAAGGGTGGAGGAGAGAGGTGCTGTGGCTGAGCAAAGATGGAGTGAGAGGGGGAGAAGAGATGTAGGGAGTAATGTGGATGGATTAGTAGATGAAATGGGAAAGGAAAACCTCGGGTAGGTATATGAAGGCAGGTTATAGGATATAAGAAAGTTTATAGCTTCACAGAGAGACTCTGCTCTGTTAGATTCCTCTTCCTCTCCGTCTCATCTCTATTAACTTATTATTTTGCTGAATATCCACATTTTTACCAAATCTTTAGTTCAAACAATATTGTGTAAAGGGCTACAGTATGATAACAACATAGCCAGCAAGGCCACCCACCAGTTTGACCCTGGCTGTGCTTAAACTGCGATGACTGAATAATCCTATTCTGTGGCTACAGGGAATTCTCCGTTCTCCCGATTTGGTCTATTCAAACTTTAACCCCACTGGATTTCCGCCGTTGGGGTTCCACCTGAACCAATATTTTCACAACATGATAAACTGAGTGGAGGTCGAAATGGCAGCACTTCACTTTTTTCATTACTTTTCGTTGCTGTGTTTGGCAACAGAACCCCCAACAGACTCCATCGTAATGGCCTTTGGTGTATTCTACATACACAGAGAGATTGACATGCAAGCGCATACACAGAGACATACACTCTGACATGCACATAAACACAGGCACTCAAAGACTTGCACACCCACACTGACCACAAAGTGAAATATGGCTGACTTTAATCCTCAGATGGACTTGGCTGCATTATTATTGGTTGGGATGGCATTTACTTGCTTGTTATTGGCAGAAAATGTGGGAAGGAAGAAGGAACAGCCTGGGGCCGAAAATTGTGTGTGTGTGTGTGTGTGTGTGTGGGTGGGGGGGGATAAAAACTGACGAATGCAAGCACATGTTAAAAACTCTGACACACAAAAAATACAGATGTGTTCGTGAATGCGTGCACACACACACATACAAAAACATTCCGGTGTACATGCCCCCCTTTATTTACCTTACCAATTGACAGCATCCTGTGTCAGAGACGCTTAGCCCCATATTACCACATTAACATAAATTCCCCAATATCCTGTTGGAGCCCAAACACCACTGGAGCCACTGGTCTTCATACCTGTGGAAACCTCGTGTGCTGCTCGCGAACATTTTGCTTTTTACTTTGTGGCTCAGCTCTCGCCGCAAAACTTCGAACGGACAGAAAGGACATTGTTTTACAAGTTAACAGCATTCTTGGCTTGTCGTTTGTGTTGCCAACGCATTATTCCTCAACTGCCATAGCTTGTGAGAGTGTAGCTTACATTCTGCATACATTTTACATTCCACATGCTCTGCTACGTTTTCATTTTTTTCTAATATACTTTTGCGAATACGACTATGACTCCATGATCAGGACAGGGAAATGGTCAACTCACCACTCACCACAAATTTTTCAAATGCAAACATTCAACGTCAAGGAAAAAAACAGCTACGATCCCGACTGCATAGACAAGCAAGACCATCTCTGCGTCCATCTCAACATCTGTGGAAACACAGAGGAAAACGTGGCTGCTCTGTCCAGCATATCAGGAACTGTAATGTGTCACCAAAACTTGGCTAAATCCTGGAATAATGGACAGCATCATTCAGCCAGGTGACACTTTTTCCTGTATACCCATCTGACAGAACAGAGGACTCCGGCCATTCAACAAACAGCTACAGAACGGAATTACTGCCCGCATTCAGGAAGAGCAACAAACTGGGACGCATACCCCCAGTGACGCGAGAGGTCAGGAAAGCTGCAGTCTGGAACACGCTCCAGGGCCCCACCGTCGATGTCATCGATGACATCAATGATTTCACTGAGTCTGTGGTAGATTTAATTTGTAAAATATCAGAAGCAGCTGTACCCAAAAACTACAGTTAAATCGTTCCACAACCAGAAACCATGGATCACAAGAACCATCCCAGGAGGGCAATCCCTGAAGCACGTGGCAGGGTCTAAGAACTAGATTACAAGCTGTAATGGGTGCATTCCTGTCACACGCATCACCCTTTTCTGAACTTGACGTCAGGTCAACGCCATGTGAACACCAAGAAAGCAGCAAGACCGGACTGTATCAGCGGACGGGTCCTCAAACTATGTGCTGACCAACTAGGTCGGTGTTTTCGCATGGTTTCACATTTCACTGTGATTGTACCTTTTTATATGATTACATGTGACTAATAAACTTTATTGATTGACTGACTTCGAAATCGAAATCTTGAGTATTTAAACTTGCTGTTATTGTACTGCGATGACAGCTGACGGACTGTCCTCCACATGTGGCAACTGGAACAGAACTGAGCAAAAGTAACCGACTAAAGTGTAACTGCGTTCATCTCTTGTGTGTACACGTAAACCTTGCAGATAGCCAATGCCATGGTGAGCACGTGGCAGGGCCCGCCAGCTATGAAGTCCCTGTTTACCCGAATGTTCTGCTGTAAGAGCTGCCCCAACATCGTCAAGACCAACAACTTCATCAACTTCCAGAGTTACTTTCTGCAAAAGGTACATCGCAAACTGAAAACAAACTTGAACTCTCATTCGAGAGACATTTGGGATTTGTAAACTGTGTTGCAGTTACATATTCTGTCCACCAGAGAGCCATGACAAGTAAAATGTAAAATGTCCCATTCAGAACATATTTTGGGCACAATTCTTAAACAGCCAAATTTAAGGATCCCTTCATTAAAAATGGATCTGCATGTTGATGTTAAAAAACCGAATATTGATTGTTATATTGTTACTGGATTTTCAGTATTCAAATATTTGGTATCAGTCTCACAATTTTAGTATCAACTGGGCTTCAAATTGTGTGTCTCCATCTTCACAATTTCTGGTTTGTCTTTGTTTTCCACGTCAGACGATGCCTGTTGCCATGGCGTTGCTCAGAGATGTCCAGAACCTCTGTCCTAAAGATGTCCTCAACTTCATCCTTGACCTCATCAAGTACAACGACAACAGAAAAAACAAAGTAAAGACACACGTTCACACACTTATGCTCTAACATAGTAACTCTTAACAACTCAATCCATCATGACTATGGCCAACGCGAACCAAATACACAGTAAACCGTCTTTTGGCGTATTAAAAACCTTATAAGCAATTTGATTAAATATTGTTATTTTACAGATGCTCCACAAACGTTTCATTTCCTTCCTTTTCTCGTTCCCCTCCCGTCTGTCTTCAGTTTTCGGATAACTACTACCGTGCAGATCTGATCGAAGCACTGACCAACTCCCTGACCCCAGCCATCAGCATCAGCAATGAGGTGCGGACGGTGGACAACTTAAATGCAGACGTGCGTCTCATCTTGGAGGAGATCACGCGATTCCTCAACATGGAGAAACTGCTGCCGAGCTTCAGAAACACCATCACAGTCAGGTTAGGAGCAGAGCATGTGTTTGCCTGTGTATGTTTCGCAGATGTTCTTCTTCAGCATGTGTTTCTCCTGGCAGCTCTTCATCTCAGTTTAACACGACAAAATAAAAGTGTTGGCGTATTGCTATAGTATAGAACCCCATCTAGTTTCCGTCGAATCACACCATAGTCTTAATCTTACCTCCAGCCAGCAATTCTTTTAGGAAATTGACCTTAAGTGTACTTGCCATGGGTTCTACCGCAATGATTGGACAACAAAATGAAGAAATACACTTTTATGGGATACAGTACCTATTTTGTAAAACACAGAGCGACGTGAAAAAGCCTAATTAGTCTTGGTCTTAAGTTTAGCCTTTGCTTAAAATGTCCGAAAATTAAAATGAAGATTTGTCCTCCATATGACACAAATAATAAAGTGCTACAGATCCATCTGCCATTGTCAGCTTAAGGAAGTAATATTTAAAGTTTTAATAGGAACGAAGGATGGAGTCAAACTTAATGAATGTATTATTTATATACAATTTGTCCAAAGGGAAGAGCAAACTGTGTGCTGTTGTGACACAGAAAAGGCGTATTGCCTTCTATCAGTCATATTTTTGCGTTCATTTCTGGAATACAGCTGGAATATCCCTAATTTTTCATCTCCTCTTCCTCCTCTCCAGTTGTTTGAGGGCTATTCGTCAGCTTCAGAAGAACGGTCATATTCCCAGTGACGCGTCACTCTTCAAGTCCTATGCTGAGTATGGACACTTTGTAGACGTTCGCATCGCTGCATTGGAGGCTCTGGTGGACTACACTAGAGGTGGGACATTGTTGTTATTATTATTATTATTATTATTATTATTATTAGCATACTTGTGAAGCTCATTGAGCTAGCTCACAGGTCATTGGAGATCAGCATTAGTGGCTCCTTTGTGTATGTTATAGGTTCGGGGAAGCCAGTTAAGGTGGATGTATCTGTCTAATTTTAACCCAGACTTTAAGTATTGTAGTTGAAAAAAAGGTGTATTCTAATCATATGCGGCACTAATGGGGCCAAATCCCCAATTTTGATGCCAATAAGTGTAAAATTAAGACATAATATTTGAATGTTTGTTGAAAGAAACCCAGTGTTTGCTTTTTTTCCCAGCAACTCTGTTTTAATTTTGACACGTCCTCTGTATCTTGAGGACGTTTTTCACAGTGTTGTGTTCAGGTTTTGTTGTCTTTGTTCTCTCTGTGCATAACATCCTTTTTTTTCTCTTTTTTTTGTGCTGCAGTTGAAAGATGTTCAACAGAGCTGCAGTGGCTGCTCAACATGGTCCAGAATGACCCAGCTCATTATGTCAGGTGGGCTAACACCTAGCACATACACTATATTGCCAAAAGTATTCACTCACCCATCCAAATAATTGAAATCAGGTGTTCCAATCACTTCCATGGCCACAGGTGTATAAAATCATGCACCAAGGCATGCAGACTGTTTCTACAAACATTTGTGAAAGAATGGGTCGCTCTCAGGAGCTCAGTGAATTCCAGCGTGGTACTGTGATAGGATGCCACCTGTGCAACAAGTCCAGTCGTGAAATTTCCTCGCTCCTAAATATTCCACAGTCAGCTGTCAGTGGTATTATAACAAAGTGGAAGCGATTGGGAACGACAGCAACTCAGCCACGAAGTGGTAGGCCACGTAAAAAGACGGAGCGGGGTCAGCGGATGCTGAGGCGCATAGTGCGCAGAGGTCGCCAACTTTCTGCAGAGTCAATCGCTACAGACCTCCAAACTTGATGTGGCCTTCAGATTAGCTCAAGAACAGTGCGTAGAGAGCTTCATGGAATGGGTTTCCATGGCCGAGCAGCTGCATCCAAGCCATACATCACCAAGTGCAATGCAAAGCGTCGGATGCAGTGGTGTAAAGCACGCCGCCACTGGACTCTAGAGCAGTGGAGACGCGTTCTCTGGAGTGACGAATCGCGCTTCACCATCTGGCGATCTGATGGACGAGTCTGGGTTTGGCGGTTGCCAGGAGAACGGTACTTGTCTGACTGCACTGTGCCAAGTGTAAAGTTTGGTGGAGGGGGGATTATGGTGTGGGGTTGTTTTTCAGGAGCTGGGCTTGGCCCCTTAGTTCCAGTGAAAGGAACTCTGAATGCTTCAGCATACCAAGAGATTTTGGACAATTCCAATTGTGGGAACAGTTTGGGGATGGCCCCTTCCTGTTCCAGCATGACTGTGCACCAGTGCACAAAGCAAGGTCCATAAAGACATGGATGAGAGAGTTTGGTGTGGATGAACTTGACTGGCCTGCACAGAGTGCTGACCTCAACCCGATAGATCACCTTTGGGATGAATTAGAGCGGAGACTGAGAGCCAGGCCTTCTCGTCCAACATCAGTGTGTGACCTCACAAATGTGCTTCTGGAAGAATGGTCAAAAATTCCCATAAACACACTCCTAAACCTTGTGGAAAGCCTTCCCAGAAGAGTTGAAGCTGTTATAGCTGCAAAGGGTGGACCGGCGTCATATTAAACCCTATGGATTAAGAATGGGATGTCACTTAAGTTCATATGCGAGTCAAGGCAGGTGAGCCCATACTTTTGGCAATATAGTGTATTTGCCGCAAGCGCACGCATACACTCATTGAACACACATTCGTTACGCAGTCTTTCTCACTGTAGGTTCACGTTACCTTGCGAGGCAGCTGGATTCTTGCGAATCCGTTGCCGTGCTATAAAACTACTTATACCGTGATAGAAGATTTCGGCCATATCGGCCACCTCAAGTCTCAGGACTAAAGGAATTCAGCCCCATATGGACATAAACCTGTGCATTACTGTTGTCTTTTGTGTTGTGTATTTTACCATCAGAAAAACTGATCACGCATGGGTACATTTAGATGTTGTTGTACAGTAATCAGTGAGGCCCAGTCCCCAGAAACACTCTGGCGGCATCTATCGTTTTTTTTTTTCATCCTACTTCTTGTCTCAATTGTGGTCTGATAAACAGTAAGTTCATCAAATTCTGTGCCCCACATCGCTGTTTTCCAAGCTAAGTCACTGTAGCTGTCATATGCCGCCAGGGACACCGGCAAGAGGATGAGGCGGTGCGGGCTGTGCTCTGGGCTTCCCGATGGTCCCTAATACTACTTAACTATGAAAAAATGATCAACACTATAAATTGGTGGCACAAGGTGAAACAAAACAGTTTAATCACACAATACGGTATAATAAGCGACAATCTTACACTGATCGTAATTGGTGGTAATATGGTTGCGGAGACTTCTGTGCGTTGGTCACTAGATGGCAGTGTGGCTACATAGTAAACCAGGTATTAAATGTATGAATTAATAACCGACGGAAAATGAGCTGGACTGTTCATCAAGAGAACATGTGCTAAGTAGTGTTAGCTGGATTATTATAATCCAAAGAGTCATTTTATTGTCTTTATTGACAAGACACATTTATCAGGGGTGAGCAGTCCATGTATTTTGTCCCAATGACACCCTTTTAATATCAGAGAAGTCAGTTTACAGATCCGAGGTAGTCTCAAAAAAAGGTTCTGCAAGATGTCTGCGAATGTCATTGTGCTCACTACATTTCTTGTTTGCTGTCCAATCAGACATAAGATCCTGGGTATGCTCTGTAAGAATCCACCTTTCACCAAGACAACAGACTCAGCTCTGTGTAACGAAGCTCTGGTCGACCAGCTGTGGAAGCTTATGAACTCAGGTGAGACACGTGTGCACACACACACACACACACACACACACACACACACACACAGTCGGGGTGTAACGGTACACATAATTCAGGGTTCGGTAGGTACCTCGGCTTGGGGTCATGGTTCGGTACGTTTTCGCTAGAGCAGGGAAAACAAAATAAATATAGAAAACAGCATTTGTCATTTATTTTGAGAAATGTAAACATTCAAAAGTGACTCATTGGCCAGAATTCTTACTGTAACAGTTAAAGCACCCAAATACTGGCATATTGTCAATAAGGTTCATTGTAGCGGTGGTCAAGGACTTCTGTATTCTCTACGACCAAATACGGTCGCATATCTGCTACGACAAACACTCCTGTAGCGTTAGTTATTACTTTGCTAGAGTCCGAACCTGGACGCCGTGGGGAGAAGGACTCGCCTCACACGCCTGGCTAACAGGGCTAAGCTAACCTTGCTAACAGGGCTGAGCCGACTAGCATGCTACGGCTGATAGACAACGACCGATGTACTGCCAAAATGTTCCGGGTAAAACCTGCGCTCTAGAATTCCTGTTCCGCACGTGTAATACAAACTACTTTGACAGAAGGTCTGCGGCTCGAGTCCGTGGTTTCAGAATCGTTACACCCCTCGCGCACAAACAAACACACCCACACACCTATACCTGCACTCTTTATGGAAGACAAGATGTAAAATCCTTAAAACATCTTGTTGTCCATCATAAGTTTGTGAAGCCCAAGGTGACCTCCTTTCAAGGGGACATATTATGCTCCTTTCCAGCTCTATATTTTCATTTTGTGATTCCACTAGAAGAGTAGCTCTGCGTGATTCACAGATCAAAAAAGCCCTGATTTATCATATTCTGGCCCTTCATGCAGCCCCTCAGTTCACCCTGAATGAATGTGTTGGGGCTATGTTAAATTGCATTGTCCCTTACCAAATCAATTCAAATTCGGAGTTTGAAACGGATGTGCTGGGCAGAGAGTGTGTGTATATATGTGCCAGGGAAAGTTCATCATTATCATTATCTGACCGTTCCTTCCAGTCGTGAACTGAAAAGGGTTCAGGTCTACTTTTTGGTGCTGCGCCTCTACCATATACGCACATGCTTCTGCCTTCTATTGTGTCCTCGGGTTTCATTATTTCTCTCTCCTCCAGGGGGGTCCTCTGTGTCTTTCAGCTAGCTAGCCAGGCCATAACGGTTCAGTCTGCCAATCCAAATACACACTACCTCAAAACCCAAATACAAGTGTGTGTATATATATTTATATATGTGTGTGTGTGTGTTCACAGTTCCATATTCCTGAAGACCTTTGGGCTCTCATTGCAACAGTGTTATTTAATTTAGTGACTTACAAGAATGAAGGATGAACAAATAATATTGACGGTCATTATTTCCAGTGAACTTTTGTTTGTCGGTCAGTGAGTGTGGGTGGCTGCGCTGGACAGCCTGACTGCGCTGCCAGTTTAAAATACATAGTGTGGTAAGCTTAAATACTATGTTATGAAAACGTGTTGGTTGTTTTATCCCCCACCCCCACCCCGATAAACCCACAGCCGTCCCACACACTCGCACACGGGGTGATATTTCACTGGCTGAAGGTCGCAGGGTACTCTCCGCCGCTGTTAGTCGTTTATTTCAACCTTCTTCTAAAGCCGCAGTCCACCCTCCACGTTAGGCGCCTGGGCCTTTTTGGATCGTCAGCTTCAGCAACATTTGGAGCTGAATGCATTCCAAGTCTCAACGCGCTGCTACTCACATGACTCCTGTAATGATGCGTTTTGTATTTCGTACGTATTTTGTACGTCTTGTGTTTAGTTGTGCTCGCGTGGTCAGTTACAAAGTGACACAATGAGCCTTTCCTACTTTTTTTCTACCACATTTGATCTAACCAGCTTTGCCTCTTTTTTTTTTTTTTTTCTTTCTTCCACCTTGCCCATCCTTCTCTCAGGTACCTCCCACGACTGGCGGCTTCGCTGTGATGCTGTGAACCTCTACTACACGTTGTTCGGTTTGACTCGGCCCTCCTGCCTGCCCCTGCCAGAACTGGGTCTTGTGCTGAACCTGAAGGAGAAGAAAGCTGTCCTGAACCCCACCATCAAGCCCGAGCTGGGGGTCAGCGCTGTCATAGACACGCCTGCCAGTATAGGCATCCACGGTGTCGGCATGAGCTACACAGCCGTAAGTGGTGTGGGGTCATTTAAACGTCAAAGACGCACGACATCATGCGGCAGCTGCAGAGCCTGTTCGTTGCCAGAATTTTCATTCTAAATCATTTTGAATAAAATCCGTTTGTGATCTGGCAAACAACCGACACACTCTTGTTGGGACTTGCACCTGGGAATCCTCCGCCCAGTGGATGGATGTGTTCATTTCAGCAGTTGACGTGGCAGGCGCTTGCAGCGATTCCAAAACAGGGAGTGGGAATAACTGCACTATGCATTCCATGATTCTGTTAAAAAAAAAAAAGAAATGAAGGCCCTCGCTGGATTCATGTACACCCGTCACATTTTTTTTGTTTGTCAACGTCACGTATTTGTCTTTAAAATAACGTAAGCCACGCTACCACATAATCAAGTGTCTTTGTTTGTGTCCCCCCAGGTCGACGAAGAGTCTGATCCGATTTCATTAGGGGTGTGCGGGGTGGGACAGCCCCCTCAGGGCCTGAAGAGGAAGGCCGAGACCCCGCTGGGCTCCCCTCCAGAGCCAGGACAGATACTGCAGCAACAGGATGATGATGGAAGAGCAGGGCGCTACAAGATCAGGGTAACGGACTCCTCCGGCATGACGCCTCGCTGTTTTGTTTCTGCACTCCTGCTGTGCTTTGCCACTGTGCTGCCCTTACTTTTGTCTTTTGTCCTTTGTTTTGAAACTATGTATTTATTCAGGCTGTCAACTTATTGACTTCTGCTTTCCTGAAACCTGCAATGTTGTGTTACAATAACTGCTGTGACGCTCATTGGTGTTTATCTGTGGTTTGGTTCTGGTTTGCTGTAGTTCAACACAATGGAGGATGAAGACATCGATATGGAGACTGTTCATGATAGCCAGGCCTTCATTCACCATCATCTCAATCTCTTAGAGAGACCCTCTACACCAGGTAGCCACACACACACACACACACACACACTACGTTTCTTACATCATTCAGAAAAAGAAATACCCACAACATGTTAACACACACACACACTGGTCCTCTTTCTCTTTCTAGGTAAAGAGCCGCCGTCTGTCGAGCAGTCCATGCTCTCCATGCCCGCCACGCCGCTGCCGTCCTTTCCCAAAGAGGCCGCCCAGTTGTCCTCTAAGCACGGCGGCGAACACGGCCACCACCACCACCACCACCACGAGCACAAGAAGAAGAAGAAGAAGCACAAGCACAAACACAAGCACAAGCACAAGCACGACAGCAAGGACAAGGAGAAGGACAGAGAGAGGGACAACTCCCACGCCTACAGCAACAGCCCGGCCAGCGGCAGGTCCCTGCGCTCGCCGTCTTTGTCTGACTAAAACACCTGAAAGGGGGAGCTAACAGTCAGGGTCAACTGGATACATCCATCTCGCCGTAGCAGGCCTTGCGTCCCTGTGAGTAGGGAGACACAAAAATGCAAAGCAAAACACGCATTGTTGATCTAAATATATCACGACTCCAGTAGTATTTTCATACGGGACAAAAGTGCGTAAAGCAAAGGATGCACACGGCCGCGAGAAAGGAAACATGGGATTCTGCACGGAGGTTGCAGCGTCGTTGAGATTAAAACCCTCCAGAGGGAGTCCGTGTGTCCTCACACCGCACACACACGCAGGCCGCAGGAGTTTGCGGACATCTGACACTGCTTCCAAGCTGTCTGAGGCATGCAACCACATACACCTCTCTCCCCCCCCCGCAAGCAGGAAAATAGCTCAGTCCCAAACATTCAGCGAGTGGCCTCTGTGGTTTCGACTTGATTCACGAAAGAATTGATTTACCAGCCTGCAAATGACATTTTCCCGTTTGCTCAAAGATTAAAGATCAAACAAAGGAATTTCACTGCACTGTACAATTGAAACTCGTGTAATACCAGCGTGTTTTGTTTTTTTTAAACAGTTCTTGTTTTCCAACTGTCATCGTTGATTAAAGATGCTTTCTGTATTCGTGAATGTTTTAACCAGATTGAATCCAGCTCCGCGAAAGGCACCCGGGGGCCGGGTTTCACCCAGGCGCTGCTCCTCTGGTCTGAAGTAGGTGGTTCTAAACAATGAAAAGAACCATGCAGAATTCAATATTCCCCATTTAGTGAGTGTAAGGGTTTCAAATGTGTGTATCATATCTGTCCATCTCTATCTTATATTAATCAGCCTCCTACATTCACCCCGTCTTGCTTAAATAGGACAAAGCCTTCACACTCCTGTAGAGTTTCTTGGTGCTTGTCCGCATTCATTTCCATTTAGTGCCTTTTGAATTCTCCTGGGACCTCGTTTCCCTTGTTGGGGCAGCCAGCCAGCCAGCCGTCATGACCTCACTGACTTCTCTTGACATTAAAGGCAAATACGCTTGCAGACGGCTTTCTGACATATTTTCATTTTTTTTTTTTTTTGCGACAACATGTTTCAGGGCCTGAAGAGGCCTGAAATCATCCTTAAACTGTATGCATGTATGTCATTTTTGTTTTAAAAAAAGTTGACTCCGTTGTCGTCCTCCAGCGTTCCTTCAGAAAACACATTTCTTTATTTTTTAACACAAGTTTATCAGTCCTCGCGGAAAGATTAGTTGGTCTCCAATCCATCTAAACCTAGACAGTCTTGGAATTGTGGGAAGGAAACCGGAGGACCCGGAGAAACCCCCTGATGAACACGGAGAGGGCATACAGACGTATCTGCTGAAAGGCCCCCGCTGGCTGGTGGACCGGATTTGGCCCCCCTTGTGTCACCCCTAACCCCTCTCCACAGGTGAAAACGCTCTTGAATGAGCTCCACCTTGAGAGATCTCTTGCACTTTGTCTCGACGTCGTTATCCTCCTCCTCCTCCAAACGCCAATAAGAATCCGGTCCTCTCCACCTACCGCCCTTCTCTCGTCAGTTCTCTTCAAACTGTCCTCCCCTCCGGTGGTCCCTCGGTGTCGGAGTCGGAGTCAGCATCACTCACTCTCCGACCTACAGCACAGGACTGCGCTCAGGCCGACGGAGGAACATGTCGCTGCAGAAACTGGTACGGTAAGAGCCCGGCTGGATCTATTCGCCTCCAGAATAATACGCACCGCTGTGCGTAAAATCCGCGCGCAATTACGCATTTAACCGTTTGTGTTTTTTTTTTTTTGGTAGTTCGCGTTATTCAAAGTGACCGAAAGGACATTTTCGCCATGTTCTTACCTTTCTTTTCCCGAGCAACCCCCCCCCCCCCCTTTCCCCTCTTCCCTTCCTGCTGCCATGCATTTGCAGAACAATTGTAAATCCGTGTGTCACTTCCAAGTGGCGAACAAAGTCGTCAAGCCCGTCGAGGGCGATTGTCATGCGGACGCGGGTGGTCCCTATTCACTTTGAACCAGGCGCCGCGGCAGTCCCGGCAGGTCGTCGGGACAAAACGCCGTCAGCGCGGCAACCGTGTCGGACCAATTCCAGTAAACTTCTTCAAATGTGAACTTAAGAATTCTCTTTTTTTTTTGGAGCCAGCCAGTGCACTAGAGGAGGCTCAGCTCCTTTTTTTTTTTTTACATTACTTTGATATAATATTATTATATTGCAAACTGCAGGCTAGAAAGACAAAAAGCTGATAGAAAATACAAAGAACCTGCAACAATACCTACAAATAGCCAGGAAGACCTGACAGGCTTTGCATAAGAATAATGAAAAAGTGTATACCATCTAACAAGTGGCTGTTGTTTCTCTGCCCCCCCCCTCCCCCCTCCCTGTGTTGACTCTCTAATGGAGAATAGACCTCATGACCTTTATGATAAGACTATGCCAGCAATTATAGAAAAGTACTATTCTAATGTCAGCTGCGTTGTCGTCTCAGTTTGTTTGGATCTGGTCAGCCCTGTGTGCCGCCGGCGTGTGTTCGGGATTCGTCTACGACCGGCCCAGACGCTCAGGTGAGGACGGGACGTCAGCCAGGACTGAGTGTGAGTACGCCCCTCTTGCTGCTGGTGAAAGATGAGACGACATCTTCACACTGCTTGACCCCGAGCTGCCCCGCCCTGTAGCAGCTCACCTGGTGGAGCGTGTACCGTTAAGGTCCTTATACTGGCCCTTTAAGCAGCCCCTGAGTTCACCCTCTGTCTGAAACAAGCCGTTTGAGCTCCTGTCTCTTTAAGACCCCCCCACTACCACCACCACCACCTCCCTAAAAGCCCACTTTCTTCCGATTGGCCAACTTCCCGAAAGCCTATCGTACATCTTCCTGATGGTCGGACAGCTTTAAAGTGACCGCCGACTAACTGAGCGGGCGGGCGCGCCGTCCCTGCTGTGCCCGGAGCAGATGACCATATAAGGAAATCCGTCCCTATCTGACGTCAGCTCGGCGCAAAAGTAGAAAAAAAAAAACTTTTGCATACGTTTATCTCATTATTTGAAGCTTTGGCACCGTTTAAGATGCATATCAGACGTTGCAACATTATACATATGACTAATTGTTGCAGCTTTACATTATAGAATATTCAGTTCTTTATGGAATGTAGCTCTTTTTATGCTGTGGTTCAGAGAAGATGTGGCGTCTCGGCATGCGCTCCTTTTGTGCTGCGATGGAAGTGTCCTCTGGTAGCAGTAGATCAGCCGCCATGACAACACACCAGTGCCGGCACGTTCAAGCCAATGAGCCGCTTATCTTTTTGCTTTTGACTGTTTGTTGGACAGAAGGAGCGAATTTGAAGGCGTCTCATTGGCCTCTGAGAAGTCGTGATGGACATTTTTTCACTATTTTCTGACTCTTTTTTTTTTTTCTCTTCTTCTTTGTGCTCAAAGACTCATCGAGCGGTCCGTCAACGACCACAATAACTGTTAGTCGCGGTTTCCTGCTGTTAAATGGATGAGAACAATGCAAAGGTGTGTTGAGCGTACATGAACGTTGCCCGGAGCTGCGTTCGGCACACGTGAGCAACACAAGTGTCTTCAGTAAAGCGAACCCGAGAAAAAGTGACACACTTGAATTTAGTTGCCAAAGTGTCTCGGCACAGGCCACGTGAAGTGTATTTTGGACCGGCTTTAATGTATCTTGGCCACAGTGTAGGGAGGACATGCCTAAAGCTACGCTCCAGGTCCAAGACACATGCAGAAAACAGCTTTTGAGATTTTTTTTTTTTTTTTTTTTAGAGCAGAGCCCTGTGTGAGTATCAAGTGCAAACAGTCACCCCAACATCAACCAGAGTGACACGCCCCGCCCCCATCACCAAGATCACCCCTCCAAACATAGACAACGCGCCAATTAGGCGACAAAGCAACTTTCCACCCCAGCAACTGCCACTCCGGAGGAATTTCTCCTGCTCCGTTTATATACTGGCTTATTTTGCTATATGAAGTGTCTGCCAGCCAGCGCATGCGAAATGAGCGAGGCGCGGAGAGAGAGTATGTGGTGGAAGGGGGGGGGGGGGTTACAACGGATCCCTGTGACCCTGCGAGGTCGGGATTGGGCAGCCTGTGTGGGTTTTTTTGTTTGTTTTTTTTTGGAGGAGGAGAGAGAGTGTGTTTGTGTTGCTCTCTCTCTCTCTCTCTCTCTCTCTCTCTCCCTCTCCCTCTTGAGTCAATATTGAGAGAGCATTGCAGCTCATTTTCTCTTTCTCTCTAACCCTGTCGGCAAAAGAAGGCAGAGGGTTGCTTCGCCGTAGATTGTCACAGCGACAGGCGACAGGTTGCGGCCTTCTCTGGAATTTGGAAAAACAGGTAATTATGCACTTATTAACAGTTAACTATGCTAATTACCGGCTCTAAAGGCTTCCAGATGGGGGAGCTGCAAAAAGTATAGTTAACTGTTAATAAGTGCATAATAACGTATTTATAAACGCTTTGGATCTGCTAGCTGCAAAAAGTGTAGTTAACTGTTAATAAGTGCATAATAACGTATTTATAAACGCTTTGGATCTGCTAGCTGCAAAAAGTGTAGTTAACTGTTAATAAGTGCATAATAACGTATTTATAAACGCTTTGGATCTGCTAGCTGCAAAAAGTGTAGTTAACTGTTAATAAAGGAATAAATGTTCATCCTTAATAAACCAATAAAAAAGCTTGGTAAAGGTGAAACAGTGACAGAATAGGTACGTTGGTAAGACTCAGAGTCACAGAGGCCATTTTGACACGCCACAGCAGGAAAAGCGCAGGTGTAAAACAAAAGAATGAAACGAATGATGGCTGAATTCCATTTCGCTGCCTCCGATTCAGGGTGCTGGCATGGTGCATGCTGGACAGGAAACAAAAAAAAAAAGCTTCATTCCAGTGTTTCTTTACGATGTCTTTGTGTTTTACTCATCTGCACCTCCCATCAGCGCTGTGTCTCGCTTGCATGTTGAGGCAAAACTGCGAAATTGACTCCTGGGCAGGAGCAGACCAACGGACAAATTAAAGCTCCTGTTTGATACGGACACCGCTCCGCTCACAGCCAATGCGAGGCGAAGCGCAAAGCTGGGGGCGGGTGGTGCACTGGGGCAATTGACTGACTGATGATGGGAAGTTCGGTTTTCAGGTGTGCGGCAACGCCGCGCAGAGCCGCTTCACGCCGCGGCAGGAAAGCGCAAATGGTGCAAAAAGTGCAGTTTCCTGAACGCCCACTGAATCTCTGTTTCTTTGGTCCTCAGCTCGCTCTGCGCCTCAGTACATGCCGACCTCAGGCTCCTGCAGGAGCAGGTGTTTTGAGCTGGTCGAGTCGGAGCCGCCAAATTGCCGCTGTGACAACCTGTGTAAGACCTACAACGGCTGCTGCTCTGACTTTGATCAGCTCTGCCTCCGGAAAGGTACTCGATCGTCCTCCCCCCTGCTGCCTGTCTTCCATTGTGAGCCATATCTGTGTAATTAAACAAGAAAAGCAGCATGATTTAAATTCACTTGCACTGTGTCATTTTAGAGATATTCTGAACCGAGAGGGGAAAACTGGAAAAGGAAATTTTTTACATTTTTGCTGGGATTTCAAACCCCTCCCACCCCCCAAAAAAACAGACTCCCAGATTCTTGGCAGTGGGTTTGGTATCAGAGGACAGGGACACTCAGGTCAGGTTGGAGGCAGGCCAAATAAAACATTTTCAGATTATTTTTTTGTCGTCAATCTGGAGGAAATCCTTTTAATATCCACCAGGTGGTCAACAGTTTTCCAATAAAAACGGGAAACCAGCTGCGCAATGCGACTTGTCACGCGTTGCCGCGACTCTTGCTGTGTCTGGGGGATGCCCTTTATTTACAGTATCACCTCCACGTTTTTTCAGAAAGTCTTTGTCAGATACAGATACGTCCATGACCATTGGAACAATTCTGTAAATGGGGGGGGGGGGGGAACAAAAAAAACACAACTTTTTTTGAGGTATTTCCATCTGATGCCACCTTGAGCATGCCTCGCACCTGACCTGTAAAATGTCTTCATCTGCCAACGTGTTCCCTGTTCCTCGTTGAGCCGCCGCACATTGTGTCTTTCTGGCTCAGCCAAAACACAACACACACACACACACACACACACACACACACACAGACACAGACCCTCAGTTTGTACTACGAAGTGGAAGCGTGTGTGTGTGTCTGGTCTGCAGCTGTAAAGAGTAATGGCTGAGGCTTTCTACTTCTGCTCCACTCCACTTAATACTGTGTTTTTCCTCCTCTCCATTTACATACGAAACGTATGATGAGCCCATAAAATGTGTTGCAGTGCTATAGGCTACCCAGCAGCAATAAATATAATGGGGTTTTTATACAATGCGGTACTGCCACTTGCATGTTGCTGCGTTGCTAAGTATGTTACCATTTAGCCAGACCCTGATTCATTTTTTTAATTATTATTATTATCATTTATTTTTATTTTTTTTTACATCTAAATTTCAATTTCTGCCCCATTTTGTCTCGGAAATGACTTTGCTCCAGTCGGTTCAAACCTGCAGACATTTCTTAAACGCGTGAGTTTTAATCAAGACTTGCAAATGGCCCTGGGTATTATTTCTAAGGCCTGATTGGCCAGCTGTGCTGTTTAGTTGCACGAGCTGGAAGTGAGCCGTGGACTTGTTGTGGGCCTGAACAGGTTTCTTATTGTTTGTCGCTATTTCTCCCTGATCATGCGGTCTCTGTTGGTCTGTCAACACACACACACACACACACACACACACACACACACACACCCCACTACTTCCAGTGTTGGTGGTCTGATTTTATGTTCTCTCCTTCAGCCTGGTGGTCTTTGGCTCACAACTGCCTCACCACCGTAACGCTCCCTGCGCCTGAAACCGATGATATACTTGTTTTTATGGTTGTACTCGGGGGGGGGGGGTCGAATCCTACGCTCTCCTCTGGTGTTCCCATCTTGAGAATTTGGCGGGAATACATTCTGCGATTCTGTCAGTGCTCGCCTGGAACTGCTGAGTGCTCAGTTGCAAAGTATGCAGCCAAACCACTGTTACATTAACGTATCAGCTTTCTGCGTGCGGTTTTCAGCACTAATTTATCAGATTAGCAGTGCGTATATCACGGCATTGGAGTTGGCAGTTTTTATTCCCTGCTTGCTCTTCTGTGAACTAAACTTCCCCCTCCGTTCCTGTACGCAGAGGGAGGCTACGAGTGCAGTAAAGATCGGTGTGGGGAGGCTCGAAATGAACAACACGCCTGCCACTGCTCTGACGACTGTCTGGCCAGAGGAGACTGTTGCACCAACTACAAGACGCTGTGTAAAGGTTTGCAACTTTAAAATGTACAAGCGAGATCCATTTTCCTGCACAAAAAAATAAAATCCACCAAGGAAAACAGGCTAACTTCTGCTAACAGAAGTTTTTTTTCCCCCCCCCGACAAAAACAGTTAAATGATAGTGATAATGGTATTATAATATAATTATATGAACAAATATAGTCAAGAAACACAATTTTTGTTTCAGTTTTAACTTTTAATTCACCGACAGTTCATTGTCAAGATATGTGGCTGGTGGAAAATTGGCCTAATATTTACCTGGGTGACTCGGGGACGAAAGAATCGAGTCAAGTGAATGGACCCAGGTTCCTGCCGCAGAGTGACTCTTGAGTTGATCCGTCTCCTCGCGAAACCGCCTCGGCTTCAGTCTGCAGGCGGCTAGACGGCTAGCGCAAATTAGCTTAGCGAGCTGTCACTTTGACCCGCTTAAAAAAAAAAACAGGCAACCAGCTATCAACGCCGGTCAGTTTAGATGCCAAATGCTATGGTGATTGTTCTTCAATTACAAATATGAGCAAAAACGCTGTCTTGTCCTTGGCTTGCAAGCACCATCTTTCATAATATATGACATTTGTTTCCTTTCTATGATGCAAAAATACTATGATACAATACGTTTGTGTCTCTCTCTCTCTCTCTCTCACCTCCCTCCTCTGATCCTGTCCTCTCAGGAGACACTTCATGGCTGCAAGATGAGTGTGAGGAGATCAAGGCGGCCGAATGTCCTGCCGGGTACGTTTACATCCGAGCAGTATGTGTACAGACAGATAGACGTAGAGTATAAACACAACAAGGCCGTTAAGGCAGACTAGAGGGTATTATTTCAAGCATCTAACCAAAAAGCCATTGAGGAGGCAACCGGAAGTGCATGAATGCGGAACTCATTTCCACGTTTTAGGCTGATCGAGTTTGATTTCATATAACAGCATTTGTCTTCCTCTGGTGTGTGTGTGTGTGTGTGTGTGTGTCTCTGTGTGTGTGTGTGTGTGCGCGTGCAGGTTTGTGCGCCCACCGCTCATCATGCTGTCAGTGGACGGATTTAGAGCTTCTTACGTGAAGAGAGGAAACACTGTCATACCCAACATCGAGAAACTGAGTAAGACCTGGACCGGGAAAGTTATGACATTTGAAGATTGCGTTGACGTGGTGACTTGTGGAGGCATGAGCGCCACTTGACAACCGATTGGATGCTATTTGTAGGTGTCTCTGAATTTCCTTTGCCCCCTGCTCTCCTTTTCAGGAACATGTGGAACCCACGCTCCGTACATGAGGCCTGTCTACCCCTCCAAAACCTTCCCCAACCTCTACTCGCTGGCTACGGTATGGCAAGAGCCCAACAGTAATGAGCTTGAAAATTGAAAATGGTGGACCCCAGCTGTAGCTCCAAAGCGGGTGCTCCACAGTTGCAGCACAGTTGCGATACGCAGTCAACGCAGTGTGCGCCGAAACGCCGTCATGGTTCCACTGAGCCGTCGCGGTGACGTAAGCGAGCACAGCATGCCAACATTCGCTTTAAGCTGAAACTGTAGCTGTCGGTTAAATGCAGTCGAGCCAGAATCAGAATCAGAAATACTTTATTGATCCCTGGGGGGGAAATTGTACAAAAGGGTTAGGGTCTTTAAATGTTTTGGTAAGGAATACAGAGAAAGCACGGTTACCCTTAGAGGCTAATTTTGGCTGTTTTTGAGTACTTTTGATTTTGCCCCGAGAATCAGAATTAGAATCAGAAATACTTTATTGATCCCCGGAGGGAAATTACACAAGTTACAGGTGCTCCCATTCAAGAGTAGAAAAGTAGCATACATTTAGAAATGAGAAGTATGTACAAATATAAGCTTTAAAAAATAAAATATTTAAGTGAAAATTCAAAGTAAAAAATATATACAATAACAATGTGTATATGTGTATATATATATATGTGTGTGTGTATATATATATTTCACTGGTGCACTTTATACACCACTCACTTACATGCCAGTGTTTGGTATCTTTGTCTTCAGCACAACATCACCTGTATGACCTGACAATTATTTTTTTCCCCCCACTTTGGCACACTCTATCAGCTGGACCCCCCCCCCCCCCAAAACAAAAACACGCAAAAACATGTACAAATCGGATGCTTTTCTTTTTTTTTTTTTACTGTCAAAACCACAATAAAGCTTGATGAAGCATTTTAAAGGTTGCAAATGTAAACACGGGTTAGGGTTCGAAGCGGGCACTTTGGATGGAGGTCGCCCGCTTGAACCCCTGATCACGCCTGGGTTAAGTGACAAAACGGCGCAATCTCCGTCTGAATCTCTCTCAGGGCCTCTACCCAGAGTCCCACGGGATCATCGGCAACTCCATGTACGACCCCGTGTTCGATGCCACCTTCACCCTGAGGAGCAGAGAGAAACTCAACCATCGCTGGTGGGGGGGGCAGCCGGTAAGGCCGACGAGGACGTTCTTTTGTTTTTCTATGTGAGTAGATTCTGTAGATATCCTACCAAACTATTAAATAACGAGGCCGCTCCGTTTGTCTCCTAGATCTGGATCACAGCGCTCAAACAGGGAGTGAAGGCTGCCACCTTCTTCTGGCCTGTGTAAGTCCACTTTTTACTTTTCAGCCACTAAAAAAACTAAACGTCCCAGCCTTGTTCTTTCAGTGCAGCTCGTTGGTGGTCTGCATATGCATCGGACGTCTTCCTTTTCTTCTTAATAGTCGTGTCGCGTTACTTTTCCTTTATTAATGCTTTGGCTGCATATGTCCCCAGTAATGCATGAGAATGTCCAATTTGTTTCTACCGAAAAAATTTAGAATCGGAGACGAGACGCTCGCACGCAGACCGCTTCACACAGCGCTTTCTTCATCACACCCCAAAGATATGTCCAACATCCTGAACCTCTATGTCTATGTCAAACTTGCATTTCCATTTACGCATGGTCCCCTGAACCTGACTTTTTTTTCGGTGGAGGGGTTCAGAAAAGGGGTGAGGGTAGTCTTTTATCCCACGGCAGCATCTAACTCCCAAAGCAGAGCCACAGTAAAGTGAAATGTGTTCATGTGCAACGTACAGTGCATCCGGAAAGTATTCACAGCGCTTCACTTTTTCCACATTTTGTTATGTTGCAGCCTTATACCAAAATGGATTAAATTCATTTTTTTCCTCAAAATTCTACACACAACACCCCATAATGACAACGTGAAAAAAGTTTTTTTGAGATTTTTGCAAATTTATTAAAAATAAAAAACCTGAGAAATCACATGTACATAAGTATTCACAGCCTTTGCTCAATACTTTGTTGATGCACCTTTGGCAGCAATTACAGCCTCAAGTCTTTTTGAATATGATGCCACAAGCTTGGCACACCTATCTTTGGGCAGTTTCACCCATTCCTCTTTGCAGCACCTCTCAAGCTCCATCAGGTTGGATGGGAAGCGTCGGTGCACAGCCATTTTCAGATCTCTCCAGAGATGTTCAATCGGATTCAAGTCTGGGCTCTGGCTGGGCCACTCAAGGACATTCACAGAGTTGTCCTGAAGCCACTCCTTTGATATCTTGGCTGTGTGCTTAGGGTCGTTGTCCTGCTGAAAGATAAACCGTCGCCCCAGTCTGAGGTCAAGAGCGCTCTGGAGCAGGTTTTCATCCAGGATGTCTCTGTACTTTGCTGCATTCATCTTTCCCTCTATCCTGACTAGTCTCCCAGTTCCTGCCGCTGAAAAACATCCCCACAGCATGATGCTGCCACCACCATGCTTCACTGTAGGGATGGTATTGGCCTGGTGATGAGCGGTGCCTGGTTTCCTCCAAACGTGACGCCTGGCATTCACACCAAAGAGTTCAATCTTTGTCTCATCAGACCAGAGAATTTTGTTTCTCATGGTCTGAGAGTCCTTCAGGTGCCTTTTGGCAAACTCCAGGCGGGCTGCTATGTGCCTTTTACTAAGGAGTGGCTTCCGTCTGGCCACTCTACCATACAGGCCTGATTGGTGGATTGCTGCAGAGATGGTTGTCCTTCTGGAAGGTTCTCCTCTCTCCACAGAGGAACTCTGGAGCTCTGACAGAGTGACCATCGGGTTCTTGGTCACCTCCCTGACTAAGGCCCTTCTCCCCCGATTACTCAGTTTAGATGGCCGGCCAGCTCTAGGAAGAGTCCTGGTGGTTCCGAACTTCTTCCACTTACGGATGATGGAGGCCACTGTGCTCATTGGGACCTTCAAAGCAGCAGAAATTTTTCTGTAACCTTCCCCAGATTTGTGCCTCGAGACAATCCTGTCTCGGAGGTCTACAGACAATTCCTTTGACTTCATGCTTGGTTTGTGCTCTGACATGCACTGTCAACTGTGGGACCTTATATAGACAGGTGTGTGCCTTTCCAAATCATGTCCAATCAACTGAATTTACCACAGGTGGACTCCAATTAAGCTGCAGAAACATCTCAAGGATGATCAGTGGAAACAGGATGCACCTGAGCTCAATTTTGAGCTTCATGGCAAAGGCTGTGAATACTTATGTACATGTGATTTCTTAGTTTTTTATTTTTAATAAATTTGCAAAAATTTCAAAAAACCTTTTTTCACATTGTCATTATGGGGTGTTGTGTGTAGAATTTTGAGGAAAAAAATTAATTTAATCCATTTTGGAATAAGGGTGTAACATAACAAAATGTGGAAAAAGTGAAGCGCCGTGAATACTTTCCGGATGCACTGTAGATGTGGGGGGTTAGGGTCAGGCATGTGAAGTGAAAGTGAGAGGTCTTGGTTCAGACGTTACAGTACAGTACTTCTAAGCTGTGTTTTCTTTGGTCTAAAGCTGTTCGGGACTTTGGCGTTTTTTATGTTTGGCCATGTTGCCCGACAAGTGACTTGTAAACAAAACTGACAGGGAGTCAGATGTAGCTTGTTTAATATGCTGAATGCGCTGTTTGTTATCTGCTCTGGTACCAGTTGAGAACACGTTCGTAAACCGACAAAAAAAAAAAAAAAACGAGCACTGGGACCTCTCATTGGTATTGGAGGCTTTGCAACCATGAGTCGTTTACGACCTCCCGAATAATAGAACCGCACTGCAGGTCACTTGGAACCTGGTCGCATTGCCCAGACCTGATGTAGTGCCACCTGAGCCCATGTGGCATTGTTCTCAAAGCAAAGGAAACTCCCCAGAGTTTAAGTCTCATGGTCATAGATAATTCAGGGAGTGTAAAAGTCTGCGGGGCATGCCCGTTCATGTTGCTGCTCTGAGCTCTATAGCAGCCCGTGGAACACAAAGGAGCCCACATTTATCAGCACAGACAAGGCTTTGACGGAGCGCGGAGGCAGATCTCAGCGCCGGGCTGTTTTTGCAGCAATTTGTGCAAATGGGCCTGTTTACACTTTGCGGGGTTCGTCTGTGAAGCGGGGTCACAGACGCACCGCTCCACAGAACCACTGGGGGGGTGTGGGGGGGGGGGGGGGGGCCTTGGCATTGACAGAGGTGCGTGAGGGAGAAGGAGAAGATGCGGAGAAAGAGAACAGACACGCTGCATGCTGCACACTGCACACGACACTGCGGGATTGGCATGGTTAATGGGGACCAGGGATTGTTGCTAAAGGGCTGGCTGACTGGTTGAAGGTCTGAAGCTTTCTGGGAGGTCCCACCCCCCCCAAACACAAGCGGAGAACAAAGAAGAGAGAAGAAGAAGAAAGAAAGGAGAGTATATAAAAACAGACAGCGGGAGGAGGGAACATTGTGTTGAAACACAGAACATGGGGCGAGAAGCCTGCTGTCAATTGTTAACGCAGCGCCCCCCCCACCACCACCACCACCACCAGCCAACACACAGCCTCATATGTTAAGCCTCAGTCAGGGCCTCGGTCCTGGGCTTGATGGTTGACAGCTGTAGACTGTATGACAGCCAGCAGCTTGGTTGGTGGCCTCATCACTGTACACAGGCGGCCTTTGACTGTCAGACACTTTAAACAGCGAGAGAGGCCTTTTAATGTTGTTCTACTCCAAAACCCTCATCTTTTATGAGACCCCATGAGAGTTTGAGAGGTACACTTTGGAGTTTAATGCGTTAATGCCTCAAGGAGGCAGCAGGGTGCCACAATCGGAGTCTGCTTCCAGGTTTTCCTCAAATGGCTCCCTTCATTGTGTTTTTTCCAGTACCATCCCATTGGAGAGGCGGATACTGACCATGCTGCAGTGGCTCCACCTCCCAGAAGGGGAGAGGTGAGATCAATTTTTCCTTTATTTTTATTTATTTATTTTTGTTTTTGTCGCATTTGTCTTTCATCCCCCCCACAAAAACACGTCTCCGCTGTGACTCGTATTCTCGTTTCAGGCCCTACGTATACGCCATGCACTCTGAGCAGCCGGACACGTACGGACACAAAATGGGGCCCATGAGCGCAGAAGTGAGTCCCTGTGTTTCTGCATCTCTGTGTGTGTGTGTGTGTGTGTGTGTGTGTGTGTGTGTGTGTGTGCGTCAAAACACACACTCAGTGGACTTTTGTCTCCCTGCAGCTGAACAACCCTCTGAGGGTGATCGATAGGGTCGTAGGCCAGCTGATGGACGGGCTTAAACAGATGAGACTGCATCGCTGCGTCAACGTCATCCTGGTGGGGGATCATGGTACAGACACACACACACACGCGCGCAAACACACACACACACACACACTAGGAGAGCCATTAAGGATCCCGATCACCCGGGTGACGGCCTTTTCTCTGGCCACTAGGGTCCTAAATGAAGTCACTGCCTAAGATCATGCACATATATTATCATTGTTATTCTTTTGAAACTCTTTCTGAAGGGACTAGCAGGGACTGCATTCCACCCTGATTGTGCCTTGTATAGTTGCATGCAACAGATAAAATTGATGTGCTGGAAGAGCACCTTACGCCACGACCTTGCTCCCAGTTGCACATGGAAGTCGGCCAAGCGGCATCCCCCCCCCCCGTTTGCTTCGTAGGTTTCACCTTTGACCGCTCTCTCCTGTGCGTCCCCAGGTATGGAGGAGGCCCACTGTGATCGCACCGAGTTCCTCAGTAACTACATGGCCAGCGTTGATGACATCGTCCTCGTCCCCGGCTCTTTAGGCCGAATACGCTCGAGACACCCCAACAGCCCGAAATGTGAGAGAGAGGGAGAGGCCAAGGGAAAAGACCATGATGTTGAATTTCATTTCTTTGCCCCCCCCCCCCCCCCCTTATTTCTTCTGCACTCATTTGCCCTACTTAGACACTTCAGATTTGGCACACAGCGCCCACTTGGACTCAAAGGGTTGGAATTTAGCGGTCAAAGGTCAAAGGTCGCCGTGACCTACAAAACATGTTTTTGGCCGTATTTCACAGTTGGTCGGAGGGCGAATTAATGAGTGACACTTAAGACTCAAAAGTCACTGTGACCTCAAAATGACCTTGACAAACTTTTTCTTTTTGGCCACCACACACACAAATAATTGATGCGGTAACTATGACAACATTTTAACACGCACGGATTTAATGGGATTCAGCGATGAAGTGATGACTTTTTTTTTTTACCCCAAAATGTCGGACACTGAGCAGGTGACACTTTTGACTCAAAGGTCAAAGGTCACTGTGAGCTCCAAACAGGCTTTTAGCCGCAATCTAAGAATGAATTGGGCGATTCCAGATTTCACACACGTGCTGACTGGGACGACACAACGAGTGAACAGTGACTTGCTGCCTGAATTCGGCCGTTCACTTCACCACGTGAGTGAGTTTCACGCACAGCTCGTGGAGAGGCTTCGCATCTACAAAATGCCAGGTGGAAACAAAATGTAGGCTAACGTAGACTTTATTCAGTTCCTTCCAAGAATTCACCACATGTATTATACCAGTCTGGACAGTCACATGCATGTAAACTGCAACTTGACTGGTTTGGCGGAGGCATACAAGCGCGGGCGGTAATATTCTAGTTTGTCCGACAGTAAGCAGTTACTTATTTGTAAAAAAAAAAATGCTTCGCCACAGTTTCAGCTGCTCTGACCTGATTGTTCATTTCTTTTTTCAGACGACCCCAAGGCTGTTGTTGCAAATCTAACAGTAAGTATTAGGCTTGCATGAAAAAATATGAGAACTTCTGAGACGTGTGAACTGTTGGAACGGAGAATTGAATTACACCGCTGTAGCACAAAGAGGGTGAAAGGTGCAGTGCTGCCTTATGGCCTCTACCAAGGACTGTGTCTTTGTTCCAGTGTAAGAAGGCAGACCAGCACTTCAAGCCGTACTTGAAGCAGCACCTGCCGAAGAGACTGCACTACGCCAACAACCGTCGCATCGAAGAGATTCACCTGCTGGTGGAGAGGAAGTGGCACGTTGCCAGGTACACTGCCACCACTACAACAGTATATATATATATATATATATATATGTGTATATATGACTTACACAGCCAGCTAAACTACACAACTGGACTAAATAGGCTGATTGATCTGCAGTATTCTATCTGGCACACTGTCCACATCTTTCCACATCTTGCTTTACTTAGAAGCACATTTCACGTCAACGTCGCGCCATTAACGCACGCAGTGCTGAGAGGTTTAAGATGTGCTGACCCCGAGCCAGCCACACTCATGTAAACACCCCCCCCCCCCCCCCCCCCCCCCCCAAAAACAATCTTTTTCAAACGTGCAGCCGCTGAAAACCAAGTCTGACAGGCCTTTGATGCAGAGCAGTGAAAAGTCTCACTGCGTTAAACCATGAGGTCATCAGGACTGAATAGGAAAACACACCGCCTCGGCTAACCGTGTGTGTGTGTGTGTGTGTGTACATGTTCATGTCAGTAACAGCCTCCTTGCTGGGAGCTGTCGTGCTGTTTTGGTTGGTGAGCCATAGGAGCGCACACACACACACACACACACACACACACACACACACACACACACACGTGCAGGGCTGCTCAATGAAAGAGATCTTTGAGGTTTCTGTGCAGCTCCAATAGACAGACGGGCTAATCGCTGGCACCGGAGCTTTGAGCAGAGTGTCGGAGCGTTTACACTCTCTCTCTCTCTCTCTCTCTCTCTCTCTCTCTCTCTCTCTCTCTCTCTCACACACACATGCAGGTACACACACATTAGTTAATGTGCATAAATCCCAAACCAACTAACTGTTCACACCAAATGAAACACTGAGTTTGTATCACTTCCCCGTCGTCAGCTAGTCATTTACATTTTTAACATGCTTGTGGCTTCAACCCTACTACACACAGACACACACACACACACACACACATTAAGGTGTATAACTGGAAGTAGTGTTTTAAAGGACACTTTAAAGTGGAAAAAGTGGCTGTTTTTCAATTAGAGGACTGTGGCCTGAGTGGTGTGAAGGAGTGGTTTTCCCGGGCTGACGGCTGAAGTAGGTGAATACTGCAACTGCCGTTCCGTGGTACTGTATTCAATACCACAGTTTAACCCACTGAAACCTGCGTGGACCTCGTGGCGCACTGCCTCAGGTCTTTCTAAACCATCCGGGCATTTGACACCTCCGAGGATGATGTAACCCTCAGCGATTTGTTTGTGGACTTTGTGCGAGTGCCACATGTCAAAACAGAATATTGTTTTTGTACTGTGTCTCCCTCGTCTTCCTCCTCTTTTGCCGTCACCTTTGAGCCCTAGATTTCCATTGTGTTCAGAAACACGTGCGGGCACTGAGAGGCCGAATAACAACTTGGAAGGCGCTTTATTTTGACGGGCACATTTTCTCCCTAAATGTAAGACACACACACACACACACATAGTTTTGACCCCGAACCGTTGGTTCATCGATCCCCTGAGGTCTAGATTTGACCACATTCATTAGCTATACCCAGCCTATCCCAGCTGTACCTGTCCAGGGTCGAGCGGACCACTGGATCCAGTTGTGTAAAATTGGTCGGTGCGGTGTGCAATATTTTAGCTTGTAACTGCTTGTAAGTCTCCTGGGTCATCTGAAACAATGTTCTGAGCATTACAGCCAGGTTTTGTTCCAAGTGATCATCCATATTAAACATATTTCTTTTTCTTCCATAGATAGCCTTAGCAGGTAGGCTCGGCTCTGGTCCACTGCACGTAGCCCACCAAGTTCTGGTTCTATGTATCACACTGCTGGATTTGTCGATTTATTTATTTATTTATTTATTTATTTATTTGCAGGAAAAAGGGAAACGCCTCTTGACACCAGGTGCTTAGCATGTAAAAGCTTCATGAAGGATTTGTCCACTTAGGTCGGACCACTATCAGAACACACACTGTATCGGCTGGTTATAGCATATATTTCACAGTGGATTGCAGGTCTTACTTTGAAAGATGAGGTCTTAAGAAATGTCGCACGCCTGCTGCATATCTGTCCTTCGTATGCGCAATCTCTCGGGTCAACACCGATCTATGAGTCATGTGCTGTTTCGTCACAGGAAAGTTCCTGAGGGGAAGAGGCACTGCGGCTTCTCTGGTGACCACGGATACGACAACAAGATCACCAGCATGCAGGTACTCTCGTCAATCTACAGCGGCACGAAGAAGTCATCTCGCTGGCTTTTAATGTCACGTGCAGCAACGCAGATTCTACCGTGATTTTACACACAATTCTATTCCCCATTATTGAAACTCAATGGTTTTAATAGCCACAATACCACAGGCGTTGGACAATTATGAATTCTGAAAGTGCTGTTTTTTTGTGACAAATCAATTGACATGCTGACATTTCGTTCACAGACTATTTTCTTGGGGTATGGGCCTACGTTTAAATTCAAGACTAAAGTTCCAGCCTTTGAAAACATCGAGCTTTATAATGTCATGTGCGGTAAGGCGTGTTTTTGTCTGCCTTCGTGTGCGTTGGGCGTGAGTTCACGTGCGTGTGAAATGGTGTTTTATGTGCGGCTGCTGCCTCTTATTCTTATAACCGACGTGAAACTGATCTCTCTGACTTTCAGATCTCCTGGGCCTGAAACCAGCTCCCAATAACGGAACCCACGGCAGTCTGAACCACCTGCTGAGAAGCCCCCCCTACAGACCCACCATGCCGGAGGAGCTTTCCAGGCCAGCGGCCTCTGGTCTTGTTCCCGCGGGGGCAGATGACCTGGGCTGCAGCTGCGAAGACAAGGTCAGCCATGATGACTCAGTGGCAGACCCGGGCCCAGCCCCCTGGAAGGACTGCTGAGAGGAATACTGGTTTTCAGGAGATCGGCTCGTCTGTCGGCTCGCTTAGATTAGTGATGAGCGCAGTGAAACCAAAAACGCCGGCCGTGGTGCTCCACGCTTACACATGGAAATGAGGTTGGGCGTGTAATCAAAAGTTGTAATCTTGCAAATTTTAGCGTCTGTAAAGCTGCGCGATAAGTAGTTGTTGTGTGATAAGGATGGCAGGTAGTGAATGTTATGAGCCTAAAGGATAATTCCAGTTCAGCACAACTTGGATCTAACTTTCATGGAGTTCTAGCAATGCTGTGACATTACGGCCTAAGAAACCTGGTCTAGTCTGAGGATGAGACTTAAACAAGCACAGAGTTTAGCCAAACTTGGTCTGAGAAAACAAGAATTTATTGAAATTATTACCCAAACTGAGGCGCCCTGGTGGCCTATAAAGACGTCTTAAGTCTGACGCTCTTTAAGCCTCACACTTTCAAGATTTCATCGACTCAGCCTGATTTAGGACATGGGTCAGTCCTCGTAGTGAGGACAATGTGATAAATGTTAAATGATAAATTGTTGGCGTGGAGCCCAGGAGCTATTTGGTGACACATGGTTTTTGGTATGCGTCTGCTACGCAGCACTTTGACGGAAGCCGATGAACAAGCCAATCTCCGGAAACGAAATAATGTATCAATGTATAATTGAATGAGACGATAATGACGCGTGGGCAACTTTTTGAGCCTATGCAACCAGGCAGTTTCTGCTGTTCTGAAGTTCGGTTGCTGGCACGAAATGAAGCACTGCTCAGTCTCCCTGTGTTCTTGTAGTGTCAGTGTTTCTTGAACAGGGACAACGCATTCATTGCACCAGGTAGATGTAGCTAAAAGCTCATTTCCATCTGGGATCCCTGAAACTCCCTGAATTGGTATTTTCTAATATATCACAAATATGAGGGAGCTATAAGGAGCTAAGATCATCTCTCCATCCAGTGCAAAGCCCGGATTGAGATGAGATGAGATGAGAAAGCTGGAAATGAGGATCACTTGCTCATGTGATATGTTTTTACATTGTGTGGCTGTCATTACTGTCTTTTCCCGTCATTATTTTTTGTTAAATTATTATTCTTTTTTTTTTATTTTCAACGTCTCTAAGAAGTAGAAGTATTCAGGAACATTCGGGACCCGTGAGGCGTAAGCTCGCTAAGCTGGAACGTGAAAATCTTCAAATGCTTGAGACGTTCCTGAGCTCGTGTCCGCGGTGCTTGGGGACAAATGACGAAGCTCTAATTTTCACTTTGAGGTGAAACTGTCTCGATCGGATCTGTAATTCAGTCCATCACAAGGAACCATTATGATGCCAACCAAACATAGACTTGTATATATATATATCAATATATATATATATATTCTTAAGTATTTATTTTTCATGAGAAAATGAAGTGGCTCTCCTTTAAACCCCTCAGTTGTGGTGCAAAAAGAGGACTTGCACAAGTCAATCTGACAAGAAAATCTGTGATTTGACCCCAGACCAGGGTCCAGGGTCCAGATCAGCTTGCGGCCACCGTTTGTTCCCAGCATCAGGGAGACAGCACAGCAGCGAGTGGACTGAAGGGCCTTCGAATACAGATGTTAGGACGTTTATTTGAAATGTTCTGTTTTGCTTTCGCATTCAGTTAAACCTTTTTTTTTTTTTTTTTTTTCTTTTTTTTACACAGCAGACCTGTAAAAAGAATCATCTGCATGGGCCAGTCATCCTGTTTCATTTGTAAATATGTATCTAAATAGGGCGCTGCAGGGATGAGTCCTAAAACCCGGAAGTGAGTTGGCAAATTTTACACTTCCGGTCCCGTCGTCTGGAAGTCAGTGGGGTTTTCGGAATGGGTTTTTGGTGAGACGCCTGAAATAAGAGATTTCCACGTTTTGTTTTACGACATAAAACACGTCAGTCGATACCCCACTCGTGAATTTTGAAGCTTTTAACGTGTCTTTAAAAAGGGCGGTTGCTAACAAGCGGCTAAATGAGACTACAGAGGTTAACGTCGTAAAGTCATCTACTCACCAGTCGGCCTTTACAGCCTCGTTGTGTTCATGCTCTGTATCTATCTGTTTATATATCTATATCTGTCTATATTCTCTTAAAAGTGAAGCTTAGCGGTGGTGAAATGTCGAAGTAATGCGGCCGCTGTGTAGTTCCTTTTATAGCCTTTAGCGTTAGCTTTTTGCTTCTGACGATTCCATTTACGCTTCCAAAAATCATTAAAGTGGTGTTCATTGGTGAAGATTAGCCACAGGAGCTTATTTTCCGCAATAACCCAAAATCCCGTTGGAAAAACAATTCCCATTGGCTTCTTGTCGCGGGGGAACCAGGGCGACCGCTAACTTCCGGGTTTGGCCTACAAAAAAAAAAACATCATCCCTGCAACGCTCTATACCCGATTCCTTTGTTGTGTCCTCTGTTCAGCTGAAATAACCCTGTTGCCTCTTTGCTGGAGTCAATTCACCTTCAAGTCCGTCAATTCGTTTCAACGAAATCTGCCGTCCGTTTGCCAACGGGAGGGCAATCTCCCTTTCCATCGCGTTTTTTTCCGATCACATTTGGCAACCTTTCTCGGTCATTGTCAGCGTGTGTTCACGCGATCTGCCTCCTGAATTTGATTGGACTGGATGTGAGTTAGACCCAGCCCTCCTCTGCAGTGTGTCCCTTTTTTTTTTTTTGTCTATGCTGTGTTTGTGATTCCCATGTAGATCTCTGGCAAGAGATTGTTTCAATCTCCGATCTTTTTGCAGTTGCGTGTAAAAAGTAGGGGCCAGAGAGGTTTGAAAGTGACCCTTGTACGAGGCTATAACCTGGAGTCACTCTGGCTCTGTCTCTTACAGAACAAAGTGGAGGAGCTAAACCAGCGACTGAGGCAAGCTATTGATGGTCAGTCTTTCATGATGCTACTGAAAATGCCATGAATAATGTGTCTTCTGTGCTGTGTTGAGGGGATGAATAACGGAATCACCCTAGGAGTCCTCTTGCTCGCAGCGCTTTTGGAAATGGACAAAACCATTTGGAGCCATGCTGCCATGTTAAAATCTAGCTGTACATACATGATGCATTGTCGTTGGATGGTTGTTTGTTCGTTCACTTCCGTGCAAACGCGTTCTGGTGCATGTCTTCTGTTACATCTCCTCTGTGCTCCCCCTCCTCCCTCAGACAGCAGGAACCTGCCGTACGGCCGACCTGCTGTTCTTTTCCGCACCAAATACTCCATCCTCCACCACAGCGACTACATCAGCGGCTACAGCGAGGCTCTCTCTATGCCTCTCTGGACGTCGTACACTGTCAGCAGACAGGTACTGTCCACCCCCGATTGGTTACTTACTGCGAGTGTTTACCTGTGCACCCTAAACTGTCAGCAAATGGCCAGATGGAGTTCAGCAAACGTCTGAGTCTCGAGGCGGGGCGGGAAAACCTCGCTTTACCTCTTGAACATTGCATTTCCGCGTTCGTGGCCGGAAGATTTTTGAAAAGTGGTTCTCAAAGTGCAAGTGTAAGTGTGACTGGGGGGGGGTTCGATACGCGGCTATGACAATTTCTAAGGAATGATCGCAGAATATGTTTAAACTTCCCAAAATACCACAGTGACCACACTCATTATTTGGCATTATTTAAAGCCACAGGAGGCAGTGTTGTGGAATTATAATTTTGGCCGAAGTTACGTATTGCGCGTCACGAGCAATATCTAATTGAAGGGCTCCTTTAAAAAAAAAATGTGACCTTTTTTTTTTTTGGTTGTGAGTGAACCTACAAAAGGTCCAGGCCTGGTCCAGTTTTTTTAAAAGGCTAAATACAAAGGGGGCGGGCGCTCACAGACAGACAGCTTTTTTGTTTGTTGTTTCAAAGGAGCCCTTCAATTAGATGTTGTTAGCGACATGAAATGGTCAAAAATGTAATTCAGTAATATACTGCTGTTACTGTAGCTTTAATAAAAATGTCTTACTGACATATCCTAACCATGTAACAGCTGTGGTCTTAAGTTGCAATCGACACGTCCACGCGACTATTAAAGGTAATATTATTCATGTTCAATAAGATTTGTGACCAATGGGTGCTAGGTTAAATATATGAAACATTGTGTAGTTTTACACTCTCTCTGTGCTTCGGGCGCCCTCTGCTGGCAGAAGGAGAGTTGAACTTCTTCCCTTCTCCAGACGATTGCTCTGGTCTGACTGGATGTCCTGTGTGTCTGTCTCTGTGTGTGTGTGTGTGTGGTCCCCCAGGTAGAAGTGTCTCCGCTGCCTGAAGCTCTGTCCAACTGTGTGAGACCTGACACCAGAGTCCCTCCAGCCTACAGTCAGTCCTGCGCCAACTACAGGGCAGACAAACAGATCTCCTACGCCTTCCTGTACCCACCACGTACGTTTGCCACCGCAGCTTAAACAAAATCAAATCAAATACATATTTTGTAGCTTATTAAACGTCATTCACAACTTTTGGGTTGTTTTTTGTTTTTTTGACATTCTAAATGCTCAATGCGTGGAGAAAAATAAAACATGCGTTCATTGATTGAAGAAATAATCAAGTCTTTTTGTTGTCCCATATTATTATCAGTACTCATACGCCACATGCCAGAAAGTTCTTTTAATTTTTTTAATTTTCATATTTCATACTTCATATTCTAATATGCCTTTTAGCTATAATAGCATTTTACTCTCTTACTCTTTACTGCACCTGAACTACTTTCTGATTGTGTTTGTTTGTTTTTTTGACAGAATTGTCCTCAACCACAGACAAAAAATACGACGCTGTCCTCATCACCAACACCGTTCCCATGTATCCTGCATTCAAAAGTAAGTCAGTCGGCGATCAGAACGTCCTTCAAGGGCTGGATGACTTGCATGTAGTGCTTTTCCCCGACTCCCGCCCCATCTCCGCCACCTTCTACTCTCACGTCCCTCCCCGTTTGTCTCTTTGTCCCCGCTCTCGTCTACCTCTCAGGAGTTTGGGGCTACTTCCAGAGAGCACTGGTGAAGAAATACGCCACCGAGAGAAACGGGGTGAACGTGCTCATCGGACCCATATTTGACTACAACTATGATGGCGTCAGGGACACAGCTGAGAAGATAAAACAGTAAGTAACACTTTACACTTCTGGTTCTGCCTCAACGCAGCTACAAACGCGCATGGACGTTGTGGTTTGTGGTTTTATATTTTCTCCAGGGATAAAATAATTTCAAACTTAACTATTGAATTTTCCAGTGTCACATGCTTTATGTGGTAAGATCATTACCATGAAATGAACATGTCACCATATCATTCCCCCAGATGAAGCAGAATGGTTGATTTATGAAGATAATGCTTTGTAGAAGAAACAGACAGAACAAAGTGAATCCTGGCGAAGGGGAACCGTTTGTTGATTCTTCCGTTTGACCTAAAATTGCAGGTATGTAAGCGGGACGACGCCCATCCCCACGCACTACTTTGTGGTCCTGACCAGCTGCTTAGACTTCACGCAGGCTGCAGACTCGTGCAGCGGCCCGCTCAGCAGTGCCGCCTTCATCCTGCCGCACAGACCCAGCAACGATGAGACCTGCAACGTAAGGACCGCCACACCTTTCAGCGCGTCATCTCGTTTCTGGAGGCCAGATCCACGCACAGTGTGTGGCCTCTTGGATACGAAATCACGTATTCGAAACCATTAAATGTACAGGAAGTGCAAGCTGTAAATGAGAAGCCTCAAAGGACCACTTCTGCGCAGCGTCTCCAGCTCTGGGTTGCCAGATACAGTCAGTGAGGACAGGTTTTGGTACATGTT